>NC_090871.1:69423362-69428362 GCF_036669935.1 Montipora foliosa | reverse complement strand
TACGCTTAATTTAGTATAGATAGGTTTCATATGTAGCACGGTTTATTTCAGTGCATGATATTGTCAGAGTATTTCTATGATCTTAACCACTAAGCAACGCGCTCCCTTGTAACTGTAGAGGGACGATTGTTTTCCCATTTCTTTAACACGATAACGTGTACCACATCCTGTTCATAAGAGGTTGTTTTCCTGTCAACATTAGGATTATTGTAAACCTTCCATGGAGGGCTTCCGTTAAATCGCTCCTTCTGAAGTCATCGAATATAAATAATACAAACGTTCAAAAAATCTTTGTGCCTTAAATCGACGGGTGGAGAGCGAGTGAGGCTTTTGTAATGGTAGTCTATTACTCCAATTGTTTACCTCCACATAAATTCAATGTCAAATTTCAATAATGACGCTTTTCTTTTCTGTGACGCCACCGCGAGGCCACTGGGAAACACTTTTTCACGAGTCTTGCAAAAAGTGTTGTCACAGTGGGAAAGTTCACCTAATTAAATCCCGGAAAATAAATCATTCGCCTTTTTCATTTCTTACAATCTCTCCGGTCATGTATTGATTTTTCTTTTTATGAATGCTTTTTTTTCTTGATGCTAACTACTACTTAGTTAAAGCTTATGAAAACTTGTTAAGGAAAAAACAAAAAAACAACGCAAGGCATGAACGACTCATTAAACGTGAAAATGTTAGGCCGGGGGAAGGTTGTAGTTTAGGTTGGAATAGACATGGTGTCTTGTCTTTAAAATTGCAGCAAGAACAATGAGTAAACTCTGCCACCTTAACACAAAAGGCGTTAATTCTCTGTGACGCCATCGCGACGCCACCGGGAAATACTTTTTCACGAGTCTTGCAAAAAGTGTTGCCACGGTGGGAGATTTCACCAAGGTAAAATCCCACTGAAGAAATCATTCGCCTTTTTCATTTCTTACGATCTCTCCGGCCATGTATTGATACTAACTACTACTTAAAGGTTATGTTTTTCAGAACACTTACTAAGGAAAAAACAAACAAACAACGCAAGACATGAACGGCTCATTAAACGTGAAAATGTAAGGCCTGGAAGTTTTATAAGTTTGAATAGACATGGTTTCTTGTTTTCAAATTGCAGCAAGAAAAACGAGTTACTTGTACGACCTTAATACAAAACGCGTAAATTCTAAAAATCAATGTATGTTATAATCATTTATTCCTTTAAAAAAACGCCCGAAATAACTCTGTGTACAGTCTGTCTTGCCGCGATTACCTTTTCGCTATTTGCAAGCCAACCTATTAAAAACTTGAACTCTAATTGAAACTGAACAAGAGGGTAAAAACTGTGTGATATAACAAAACCCCTGCCGGTGTTGCGTGATAGGTCATAAAACTTTTCTTTAAATGCCGCAAGCAATTGATTGCGGAGTACCTGAAACGCAGCACCGGACACTAGGAAGAAGTATAAAATTGCGAAAATGAACCTCATTGAATTAACAGCTATTTGTAATGGTCCTATTCTCGAAATGATTCGATGGCTTCAGGGCCAAAATTTATTAGGTAACCCTTTAAGATGTAGCCAGTGCAATCAAGCAATGGAAGTAGCGCAAAGAGATCAGAATCACGTCGATGGATATTTGTGGTGAGATAACCTCAACTCCCTTCTGATACTTTGTATATCTACTCTCGACAGAATCCAAAACGTGTTAAACGTGTCAGGGATTCCACTCGCGATCCAGGAAAAGACTCCGAGTTATGGCTACGATAATAATTGTCACTGCTAATCGCCGTCGCAAAGTACCGCAACGACGCAGCCCACCGAGGTCAGAACGAAGGAGCTGTGTTGCCGGCTAGGCGCTCGGCCCCTGAACACGACCCATGTATGATCTCGGAGCACAGCACCGCAGCCTGATGGAATAGGCCGGGAGTCGATTTTGAGGAAGGAGGAGTACTCGGAGAAAAACTCTTGGAGTCAGATTGAGATCGACTTAAACTCAACCCACATACGACCCGAGCCAGAGTTGAACCCGGGTCACTGAGGCGGGAGGCATGGTTGATGACCATTAAACCACCCTGACTCCTCATTTCCATTGTCAATAGCAGGCATGCAATTTAGAGCGGCTTCCAAATACAAAACAGCAATTCTGTTCGTGACCTTTACGACTTTGTCTGTGCGTTTATCCGAGACCTAACAAAATTTACACAAATTGTATACTACTTTATGATCATTTGTTTTGTTAACATTTATCTTTGAAGGAGATGTCCAACGTGTCGCCGCAAAAAGTCATTGAGAGAAGGGAGTTTTTTCGCCGAATTTCCAAGAATCCCATTAGGAAAACTCCTAATTACAGTATATCTTTGGGCTCTACGCGAGCTGCGAAGTGCAGCCTCTCGGATGGTTGGACTAACAAAGAACACGGTTGGAAAAGTGTATGCGGTACTAAGGCATTACTGCAAGAGAGATCTCGAGGAGAGGCCAATAATCCCATTCGGTGGCAATGTGCATGTTGTGAAGTGCGACGAAAGCCAATTCAAGCACAAGTCCAAAGTAAGTCGAGATATAAAATCAGATTTTAAATGTATCGCTCAGTACGAATTGCGTTCTCGAATGATTACTATCTTGGCGCCAACTTGAAGTAATTATGTGCAACATATTAAACATATTAAACGCATTCCTTTCATTTATAGTTGTTATTAAAATAAATAATATAGCAATCGTTTTGGCCTACCGGCACGTGTTTGCTGATTTGCTAATTATAAAATACTGTCTGCTTGATTTTATTATTCATTGTGCAGTACCAACGAGGACGGAGGGCGAGAAATGACGCTTGGGTATTTGGAGTAGTTTCAACCGAGCATAGCCCATGTCGCGGTTACTTTAAAGTGGTGCGGAGAAGAAACAGAGGAACACTTACCCAGATTCTAAAAAGAGTCCTCTTGCCTGGGTCACAAGTGCACACGGATGACTGGGCTGCATACAGGAACTTGCACCTGTATGTCCCTAATGTTACTGTTCACAGGACAGTCGTGCACCAGAATAACTTTGTAGACCCATTGACAGGAATTCAAACCCAAGAGTCGGAAGCAGCGTGGGCACGCCTTAAGTACCATGTTAAAAGAGAGAACGGTATAAAGTTGGAGGACTTACAGGATTTCCTTGAAGAGCAAATGTGGCGAGACTGGAGAGGGTTGGATGCGGTTTTTGATAACGTAACTGCCATACTGTCTCACTACTATCCCTTGTAGTCACAGACCTTAACCGTTTGCAACATACTAGAAACAAGAATGTCCGGCAATGGCTGCAAGTTTAAAACAAGTTCAAGCCTCGTAGAAAACCCAAAATAAAAAGGTTACATTTCTGAGGAGTTTCTTTATCACATACCTATGCTATTTCTTGATTTTCATAACTTCCCAGGTTCAGTAATGTGCTGTTAAAAATGAGCAGCTGCTGTGCTTTTTTATTAAAGGATTTGCCTGTCGCAATTGTCAGTTCTGTTATTTCCAGCTGTTCAATTAATTTCTACAAAAGTAAAGGAACGTTATTTAAGTGTGTAGTCTTTGTAGTGCTGGAGCGCTAATTGGGGACACTGTAAATGTAATGAACAATGAAAGTAAATCAACTCAAATGTTGGTTTTTGAGGAGAGGGGAAAACCGGAGTACCCGGAGAAAACCTCTCGGTGCAGAGTAGAGAACCAACAACCTCAACCCACATATGACGCCGAGTCTGGGAATCGAACCCGGGCCACTTTGGGGGGAGGCGAGTGCTCTCACCACTGCGCCACCCCTGATATGCGTTAATGAAACCCACTGTAATGCCAATTAACGGTCTCTCATTCAATTGGTGTGGTTCTGAGAGATAGGCCCTCAGAAACTGACTGAATCGAGGAGAAAGTCATTGACTTGACAATGCAGATTAAGAATGAGTCCTCCGAGGGATTTCGGTGTACACGGAAACAAGGGAACAATGACAAAGATCTTAGGAAAAAGGGAACATTCCCTTCCCCCCCCCCCCCCCCCCCCCAAAGTCACTTACTCCCTGCTCCAGAGCGCTTAAAGCTTAACGGTCGTAACCGCACCAAGTAATGACCGGTGATGTGTACATGACCAGATTTTACTATATAGACTAGTGAAACACCGAGAGAGCTTTCGCACGAAAACATGATATCTTCACGCGTGGAAATAACACGTCACATGTCAAAGGATCACTGTTGTTATGGTTACATATAAAAATCGCGCCTTTTGCGATTAACCCATGGAGACATTTTAACTGTTTACGCCCGGCAAATAATCAAGACAAGGGTTCAGCAACTTCACGTCACCGAAAAATGCAAAACTCCTTTCACATTTACACGAAAACGGGAAAGGAAAGGAAATTTCTTGCACACCTAGTTTTTCTCTTAAATGGAGTCGAGCGAAGGTAAAGAAGGCAGGGTATTTCAAAACAGGGTTCGAAGTGAGAACTCATAGTTTTAATTCATATCTACTGTCGGATATGCCATGCCATTACAGCTTTACTTTTACAACTGATTTGACAAGAAAACTCCATAACAAAGCTATGAGCGCTTTTGAGTGTTGTCGACGGCGAGCAGGGTGGTCGAGAACAGGCAAATACGCAAAAGTACTAAGGAAATATTAAGGAGTGAATGTAGGTCAAATAATAAGACAGGCCAGCAAAAGTTTATATTTAACAGATAGCTTTATCACTCTACATTCTTTATGCTAAGAATTGACTCATTTGGCCCTTCTTTGAGGATAACATATAAGCTTGGATTACACCATGTAATTCGAGTAGCCATAAATAAGTTTTCGGGGAACCAAATTCACCTACCTTCGTGTCACCTCGATGTGCCCACAGTATGTAGTAGCTGTAAACTCAAAACTCGGCAGGACGAAAGACAAGGAGTCAAGTTACCTTCAGAAGCAATTGCTTTTTATTAAGATTCATTTGTTGCGAGAAAAAGAAACGTTGAACGAAAAAGTGGCCGAGAACTGAGCACGACCGAGAACTGGGCCCTTCACTGTACCGTGT
>NC_090871.1:69398362-69415862 GCF_036669935.1 Montipora foliosa | reverse complement strand
CACCTCTCGACCTTTAGGTCAAAAATAGTTAATCCGATTGTGGACCAGCCTTCGAATTTATTTAAAATAATAGCGACATTCAGATTGGACTACGCGGACGTTTACGAGCACGAATTCTCAGTTCTAGCCACGAGCATTTCGAAAATTTTCGCTTTTTTAACCTAATGCGCGTGCTCAGTACAGAAACCCCGTACTTGTAGTCGCTAAGGTCGCTGATGTCAGTACGAAGTGACATTCAACAAAGTATTATAGTACTGTAATATAGAAAAAAAAAATCGAAAATAGGGTCATAGAGAGTTTCAAAAGCACATCAGTTCGTGAATTATTTTGAAAACTTTATTTTGTTAAACGGGACAAGATAAGCAATATTAAAGTGCTACTACGACGAAATTCGCAGCTTTCCTAGTTAAGCCATTTTAGGACATAAACATGTAGTCTGTTCGAGAAGGAGGATGCTGTTCACTATATTCTATTCCAAAGTTATTTAAGTTTTTTAAATAAGCAAATTTGCAAATTGATGTTGTCAAAAACGCAACCGAAATTTTGGTTAAATATGCTGTAAACAGATATTTGCCAATTTTTATCAGAAATGCTTGATTCTTTGCAGGAAGAGGCTAGTACCTGTGCTTCGCAATGTGAGCATACCGGCTTTGTTACAATGGCAGAACCTCCCTGATATATCAAAAGCGTGCTTATTTGCTAATAATTACTGATCCTCATACAATAATATTGTTTTCTCTCAGCAATATATTGACGATTTCATCCTGAGAAGAGATACATATGCACTGCACGTTCGGCAGTGCAATGACCTTAAAGTCATATGCAAGGCATGCAAGCAAAGGGTCAAACGCGGTGATGATCTTCACGATGAAGTCTGACCGCATAGAAAAACGGAGTGTGATTGTGGGCAATTGGTTTACCGTGGAGAAATAGAGGAACACAGGGAGAACGCATGTCCTCTGAAGAAAGCGCCTTGTTCGTTAAATTGCGGAGAACTAGTGAAGCGGTAAGTTTTTTTCATCTTGATATACCTTATTTAAGGCGTATATATCTGTAAGGATTGCCGGCAAAGGACAAAAAACGAAGAATATTATATATTCCGAGCCTGTGTTAATAGTTCACAGCTCACCACGTGGTGAGAGGAATGACGTGGCTCTCACTAATTTTACAATGATCAGTGTGAATTTCTTCAAACATAAACCCAAGACAAAGTATAAACCATTCCCTTTCAGTAAAACAAAGGAAGCTAAAAAGGTTCTCCACCACACAAGAGAGTTTCAAACACTTATGAACTTCAACAAGTCATGTATCTTCAGTTGCCACCGAGTTCACTTCCGGTTAAACGCGAGGGTTTAGATGTTTCTTAATTTTTTTTTCAAATTTTGATCACGGCTGCTTATATTATAAACCTTTGTCTCTCGCAAAATGTTCTGAACGTGGTGGGCGAGGATATTGTCATTGCTCGGATTCATAGGTTCGCGCTGTACAGTCGCTGATAAAAACAACCTTTTGTCAATTCTGATTATTCCTCACTCTTTCATTCTCTTAGTCAACCGATGTAGATTGTCATATTTCAGAACAAATTGCATTTAAGAAAAGCCGATACAGACCTTTTATTATTGCACGAGATATGTCAAGAAGTTGTGCCGACTTCCAGTTACGGTAAAAGGCAGCACGCGACAATTTTGCCTTTCACTGAGATGAACTTATTTCGACTTTCAAACATCGGGTTTAATTGCATCATAACCATTATAGGATCATGATATTAGAAAATGTTACCAGATGTTAATTGTTAAAAGGCCCCCCTTCGTCAGACCAAAAAATGTTGTCGGAACTGCAAATAAAACTGCTACTACCGGTATATCTATATTGGTAAAAGTTGACACCATAGCTTCCCCCGCTGTTAATGACGTTCGCACCCAAAATGTTCCCACGTACAGATTTTTTTTTTTAAACTTGCCGAGCAGAAAGGTAATGATCTACTTTTGCCAAAAAGGGAAAAAAAATATGGCTCGTTTTCGAGATAAGGTGCATTTTTAGAAGCTTGCGTTATTTTAAGATGATCTTAGCTTACAACTGACAGCAACAAAAAAAACCTAGATGAGTGAAATTTAGATCAGGTAAACGTACTCAATTCAACATAACTAAATTAACTTTTGAAGCTGATGTCTTTTTCTGAGGTAAAATAGACCTTAAAAAGCGATACATATTAGTCAATGACAGAAAACTTCGGTCGCACGAGAGCGCAAAAGGCGAAATATTTGTAACTTCTTACATACAGAGTTTTTTTGTTTTTTGTTCAAATTGACAAAGTCAGGAAAGGAAGTGATTTACGGAAAGAAAAATGGGGGTCACCGAACATTCAAGAGAGTAAAATCGCTGCGAAGTTCTCAAAGCGATTGTATTTTCTCTCTGGCACGTCCTTGCGTGACATTTCCGAGATGACCTGGGTCCACTCTAGCTCGATGCCATGCCTGTTTTGTTTTGGTGGTCTGCGATGCACGACCTGTGCTTGACATGCGCGAAAAAAGGCGCAGTAGCAATGCGCGCGAACGTCCTTAAGAAACACAATTTCAATCTGTCCGGGCCCCAGATAGAGGAATGGCTGTCTTTCAAAGGTGTAGCATAAGGTCATTGTTGTTGAAGTGAGGATATAATAAATCAGTGCTGAATATGAAAAAGGCGTTGCATAGCTTGGTGACGTTGATAATGGTGGACACAGTGGTGTATCAGTAGATGAAACGCAACGTCGATTTTTACATCAATGTGGTCACCCTTTTTTTAATGTAACAAACTGCCAAGAATGACGTTTTTTAGTCCAGCATAAACGTAATTAAAGGTTTGGTCTTTTCATAATTCTATGTTTTGAAAACTAAGACCAATCACGTTTTCAACGGAAAGAAATTTGTCACCCAATCTGAACAAAATTAGAACGCGTTCTTCTGCGATTGAACGTAATTTATACTTCACTTCTCTCAAAGGGATTGGTTGCCATCTCACAGCTTGGTTTGCCCTAACGTTGCTGTGATGTGTCCGATAGTTGGCTGTGGTCAAATTATACGGAGACACGAGAGGGAAGAGCATAACCAGGAAAAGATAGCCCTGCATTTTCGGCTCCTCCGTAGAGAAAGAGAAAATTTGTTGTGGAGAGCAAACAAAGTAAGTTACGAATACCCCTAGATATTATATATTCTTTACTATGTTCATTATGTCACTGAGTGTTCCAGAGTAATTAACGACGACGTGTAACGGCTTTCGATGTCCCGTTTTTCAGGTTACAATCAATCAAATGAATTTTATACCATGTTCTCTTTGCCTTTTAACCACATCATTTGATGTCAAGCTCCCAACACACAAATTAACAAAAGTTATATGCGATCGGTTGTAGGGAATGTTGGATGTGGTTCCCTGCCGCGTTGGTGATAAAAACAGCAGTCATGCGTTGGAGACTAGGAGAGGTGTCTGTCGTTGTGGAAACGTTTGCCTTGGCATCCCCTGTATTTGAAAGATTTGGTAAAAGGTGGAAGATGATGTTCCAGGATCGCACTATACGTTTGGTCTACAGTCAAGGCCTGGAGAAAATCGCAGTAATCTTACGGCAAGTATTGACATAGAGCATACCTATGTCATGAAGAAAAAAACCTTGAATCACTGCGCAATTCTCTACGTTAGGTGATACGTCCGAAGTTTAAAATATCTATTGAGAGACGAACACTTGCGAGGAGACCCAACCAAATGATCGTTTTCCATCAACAACTCAGCAGTATTTTGGTGCCAATAGACAATATTTGTATTTTCAGTATTGTACTGAAACTTAGCTTCGAGGCTAATGCGGGGGATTTTCAGATGTGTATATGTCCCTAACAATCGAAGAGCGAGACATACAAGTATTGCGCTCTTCCCTTTTGATTAAATACACAGAAATGAAATCATTATGACATTGAGAAGTTAACAACAGTACATCGCTTCTGTTTTTGCGAATTTTTCGATATAGGTTTGTTTTGAAGACAAGAGATGGTTGTACGGAGGTGTACAGAGACAGATTGTCAGACGGCATCCTTCTCCAAGAAGGCGGGTATACTCAGGTAACAACGAGATCTGCTACCCCTCCGGAGTCAGTGACAGTAAGAATCGAAGTGGTAGAACCAAATTATAGGTAGGTATATCCCGTACAGATTGTAACCTCTTTGTTGTGAAATAACATGACTATCATGGACAGAAGTGACAATGATAATAACTTCCAGATTGGCCGTTATTATAATAGAAACTCGTCTAGTATAAAGACGGCCACGATACGCATTATGCGTCTTGTGCACGTCTTTCTAGCGGAGATCCGCGCACCGAAAACGCGCACGCGGAGCACCATCGGTAAGAACCTTTGGTAAACCGTCTGTGCTTGTGCGTACGGCCACTCTTCAATGTATACCAATGTGAAAACCGGATTTTTTAGGGGGGGGGGGGAAACTTAAATATTAGACTTTCATATAATTATTACTATTATACATCAGACTCACTATGAAAAATGTGATTGGTCGAAAGCATTCAATCAATTCACAATAGCTTGTGAACTTGACATGATAAATGTAATATCTGCTGCAGATATTACATTTATCATGTCAAGTTCAACGTCTGCTTGGTTACTAAGCCCCTTGGGGTATTATGATTCATTGGCACCGGTCAAAACAAGGTTGCCGCTGACCATATCGCGGGCCCAAGTTTAAAGCTCATAGAGGTCGGCTTTTTTTTAAAAGTTGAGCGTTAACACGCACCAGACGGATAACATGCATATGTGAGACATAATTCGTCTGGAAGGATTACGCGTCTCTAGTAGAAAAACGGTCAATTACAAGTTTAAAGCCAAACGACAACGAAAATAGGTTTTGATAAAGGATATTAGTGCTTCAATGGCTCATCCTATAGGTGATTGTTTATAACTTGTTTGCATCTGATGTTGACTCTTTTCACATGTTTTATTGACACACAGACGCTGATGTTGATGTTACATGAAGAATCCTTCACAAAGGGGTGTTCTCTTTCCCGCTCAAGGAAGCACACTTATCAATATTATTACGATGTAGCTCCATACCATTTTATCTTTTTTTTTTTTCAAAATAAAAGAAAAGAAAGAAAGCTGACAGAACGCTGGTTTGGATGAAGAAATAAACAAGTCGCTATGCATAATTTTAAATTCAGAATATAGGAAAGAAGTAGTTTTAGTGTGTTTATTTGCGCAATTTGAATAATTGTCTTGAAGCCTAAAAATTAAGTAGATCGTATGTTGAAGACTTCCAAGGCAGGCCTTAAATACACAAAAAAGTGCGATAGAGAGTTTTGTTTTCCTTGGTTCACTCTTTGAGAAAAATTCCTTCGGATAATCGTTCTTGGCAAGGATATGTAAGACACTTATTTTCAAACATCTGTACCTAAAATTGCATCGTTGTCTTAATTAAAAATGAATAAGTAAACCGTGTCTGTGGTGTTCAGTTTTACCCCTGGACGTGAGGATTTATAACCCCAAAGCGAAAGGTTGTATAACCCCTGGACGTAAGGATTGATAACCTCTGGACGTAAGGCTTTATAATCCCTGGACGTGAGGATTTATAAAACCTTATACGTCCAGGCATTAACCCCTGAACGTAAGGTTTAAAAGACTTTTTTAATCATTCGCAGCAGCTGATTGTCATGCGTTTTCCAACCCTAAATGTAACACTTTGAAACTTACTGAAAGACCTCCTACTTGTCAGGGTTTTTTCAACGTTTTGAGGTGCTGCACTAATAATCTTATAATTACCGTTTGTGAGCCTTTTATACAGCCTTACGTTTGGGGATTATAAATCCTTACGTCCAGAAGCTATAAAACCTTACTCCAGGGGTTATCCTTAAGTTCTGGGGTTAAAAATCCTTACGTCCAGGGGTTATAAAAGCTTACGTCCAGGGGTTACGTTCTGGGGATAAAAATCCTTACGTCCAGGGGTTAAAAATCCTTACGTCCAGGGGTTAAAATCATTACGTTCTGGGGTTAAAAATCCTTACGTCCAGGGGTTGTAAATCCTTACGTTCTGGGGTTAAAGTCCTTACGTACAGGGGTTATAAATCCTTACGTCCAGGGGTTATCCTTACGTTCTGGGGTTAAAAATCCAAACGTTCTGGGGTTAAATCCTTACGTCCAGGGGTTAAAATCATTACCTTCTGGGGTTAACAATCCTTACGTCCAGGGGTTGTAAATCATTACGTTCTGGGGTTAAAATCCTTACGTACAGGGGCTATAAATCCTTACGTCCAGGGGTTAAAAATCCTTACATCCAGGGGTTGTAAATCCTTACGTTATGGGGTTAAAAATCCTTACGCCCAGGGCTTATAAATCCTTACGTTCTGGGGTTAAAAATCCTTACGTTGTAAGGTTAAAAATCCTTACGTCCAGGGGTTAAAAATCGTTACATCCAGGGGTTATAAATCCTGTGTGTATTTATGTATACTTTCGTTAGGGGATTATACCTTACGTTGATGGGTTATAAATACTCACGTCCGAAGGTTGTATTACGTTAAAGGGGTTGTCACATGTACATGTAGTCGCTATGTAAGTGAGATGATTTACATAAGGAGGTTTTTATTTATTTTTTGCGTTATTCTTATGTATGGCTCTGTGCCCAGCTGCTACGAATGATCCGGATTTAACCCCAGAACGTTTGGATTTTTAACCCCAGAACGTAAGGATAACCCCTGGACGTAAGGATTTATAACCCCTGTACGTAAG
Organism: Montipora foliosa; assembly: GCF_036669935.1. NCBI lineage: Eukaryota > Metazoa > Cnidaria > Anthozoa > Scleractinia > Acroporidae > Montipora > Montipora foliosa. Next base: position 69,409,108 of record NC_090871.1, on the reverse strand, counting down.
GACTTTAACCCCAGAACGTAAGGATTTACAACCCCTGGACGTAAGGATTTTTAACCCCAGAACGTAATGATTTTAACCCCTGGACGTAAGGATTTTTAACCCCAGAACGTAAGGATTTTTAACCCCTGGCCGTAAGGATTTTTATCCCCAGAACGTAACCCCTGGACGTAAGCTTTTATAACCCCTGGACGTAAGGATTTTTAACCCCTGGACGTAAGCTTTTATAACCCCTGGACGTAAGGATTTTTAACCCCAGAACTTAAGGATAACCCCTGGAGTAAGGTTTTATAGCTTCTGGACGTAAGGATTTATAATCCCCAAACGTAAGGCTGTATAAAAGGCTCACAAACGGTAATTATAAGATTATTAGTGCAGCACCTCAAAACGTTGAAAAAACCCTGACAAGTAGGAGGTCTTTCAGTAAGTTTCAAAGTGTTACATTTAGGGTTGGAAAACGCATGACAATCAGCTGCTGCGAATGATTAAAAAAGTCTTTTAAACCTTACGTTCAGGGGTTAATGCCTGGACGTGTAAGGTTTTATAAATCCTCACGTCCAGGGATTATAAAGCCTTACGTCCAGAGGTCATCAATCCTTACGTCCAGGGGTTATACAACCTTTCGCTTTGGGGTTATAAATCCTCACGTCCAGGGGTAAAACTGAACACCACAGACACGGTTTACTTATTCATTTTTAATTAAGACAACGATGCAATTTTAGGTACAGATGTTTGAAAATAAGTGTCTTACATATCCTTGCCAAGAACGATTATCCGAAGGAATTTTTCTCAAAGAGTGAACCAAGGAAAACAAAACTCTCTATCGCACTTTTTTGTGTATTTAAGGCCTGCCTTGGAAGTCTTCAACATACGATCTACTTAATTTTTAGGCTTCAAGACAATTATTCAAATTGCGCAAATAAACACACTAAAACTACTTCTTTCCTATATTCTGAATTTAAAATTATGCATAGCGACTTGTTTATTTCTTCATCCAAACCAGCGTTCTGTCAGCTTTCTTTCTTTTCTTTTATTTTGAAAAAAAAAAAAGATAAAATGGTATGGAGCTACATCGTAATAATATTGATAAGTGTGCTTCCTTGAGCGGGAAAGAGAACACCCCTTTGTGAAGGATTCTTCATGTAACATCAACATCAGCGTCTGTGTGTCAATAAAACATGTGAAAAGAGTCAACATCAGATGCAAACAAGTTATAAACAATCACCTATAGGATGAGCCATTGAAGCACTAATATCCTTTATCAAAACCTATTTTCGTTGTCGTTTGGCTTTAAACTTGTAATTGACCGTTTTTCTACTAGAGACGCGTAATCCTTCCAGACGAATTATGTCTCACATATGCATGTTATCCGTCTGGTGCGTGTTAACGCTCAACTTTTAAAAAAAAGCCGACCTCTATGAGCTTTAAACTTGGGCCCGCGATATGGTCAGCGGCAACCTTGTTTTGACCGGTGCCAATGAATCATAATACCCCAAGGGGCTTAGTAACCAAGCAGACGTTGAACTTGACATGATAAATGTAATATCTGCAGCAGATATTACATTTATCATGTCAAGTTCACAAGCTATTGTGAATTGATTGAATGCTTTCGACCAATCACATTTTTCATAGTGAGTCTGATGTATAATAGTAATAATTATATGAAAGTCTAATATTTAAGTTTCCCCCCCCCCCCTAAAAAATCCGGTTTTCACATTGGTATACATTGAAGAGTGGCCGTACGCACAAGCACAGACGGTTTACCAAAGGTTCTTACCGATGGTGCTCCGCGTGCGCGTTTTCGGTGCGCGGATCTCCGCTAGAAAGACGTGCACAAGACGCATAATGCGTATCGTGGCCGTCTTTATACTAGACGAGTTTCTATTATAATAACGGCCAATCTGGAAGTTATTATCATTGTCACTTCTGTCCATGATAGTCATGTTATTTCACAACAAAGAGGTTACAATCTGTACGGGATATACCTACCTATAATTTGGTTCTACCACTTCGATTCTTACTGTCACTGACTCCGGAGGGGTAGCAGATCTCGTTGTTACCTGAGTATACCCGCCTTCTTGGAGAAGGATGCCGTCTGACAATCTGTCTCTGTACACCTCCGTACAACCATCTCTTGTCTTCAAAACAAACCTATATCGAAAAATTCGCAAAAACAGAAGCGATGTACTGTTGTTAACTTCTCAATGTCATAATGATTTCATTTCTGTGTATTTAATCAAAAGGGAAGAGCGCAATACTTGTATGTCTCGCTCTTCGATTGTTAGGGACATATACACATCTGAAAATCCCCCGCATTAGCCTCGAAGCTAAGTTTCAGTACAATACTGAAAATACAAATATTGTCTATTGGCACCAAAATACTGCTGAGTTGTTGATGGAAAACGATCATTTGGTTGGGTCTCCTCGCAAGTGTTCGTCTCTCAATAGATATTTTAAACTTCGGACGTATCACCTAACGTAGAGAATTGCGCAGTGATTCAAGGTTTTTTTCTTCATGACATAGGTATGCTCTATGTCAATACTTGCCGTAAGATTACTGCGATTTTCTCCAGGCCTTGACTGTAGACCAAACGTATAGTGCGATCCTGGAACATCATCTTCCACCTTTTACCAAATCTTTCAAATACAGGGGATGCCAAGGCAAACGTTTCCACAACGACAGACACCTCTCCTAGTCTCCAACGCATGACTGCTGTTTTTATCACCAACGCGGCAGGGAACCACATCCAACATTCCCTACAACCGATCGCATATAACTTTTGTTAATTTGTGTGTTGGGAGCTTGACATCAAATGATGTGGTTAAAAGGCAAAGAGAACATGGTATAAAATTCATTTGATTGATTGTAACCTGAAAAACGGGACATCGAAAGCCGTTACACGTCGTCGTTAATTACTCTGGAACACTCAGTGACATAATGAACATAGTAAAGAATATATAATATCTAGGGGTATTCGTAACTTACTTTGTTTGCTCTCCACAACAAATTTTCTCTTTCTCTACGGAGGAGCCGAAAATGCAGGGCTATCTTTTCCTGGTTATGCTCTTCCCTCTCGTGTCTCCGTATAATTTGACCACAGCCAACTATCGGACACATCACAGCAACGTTAGGGCAAACCAAGCTGTGAGATGGCAACCAATCCCTTTGAGAGAAGTGAAGTATAAATTACGTTCAATCGCAGAAGAACGCGTTCTAATTTTGTTCAGATTGGGTGACAAATTTCTTTCCGTTGAAAACGTGATTGGTCTTAGTTTTCAAAACATAGAATTATGAAAAGACCAAACCTTTAATTACGTTTATGCTGGACTAAAAAACGTCATTCTTGGCAGTTTGTTACATTAAAAAAAGGGTGACCACATTGATGTAAAAATCGACGTTGCGTTTCATCTACTGATACACCACTGTGTCCACCATTATCAACGTCACCAAGCTATGCAACGCCTTTTTCATATTCAGCACTGATTTATTATATCCTCACTTCAACAACAATGACCTTATGCTACACCTTTGAAAGACAGCCATTCCTCTATCTGGGGCCCGGACAGATTGAAATTGTGTTTCTTAAGGACGTTCGCGCGCATTGCTACTGCGCCTTTTTTCGCGCATGTCAAGCACAGGTCGTGCATCGCAGACCACCAAAACAAAACAGGCATGGCATCGAGCTAGAGTGGACCCAGGTCATCTCGGAAATGTCACGCAAGGACGTGCCAGAGAGAAAATACAATCGCTTTGAGAACTTCGCAGCGATTTTACTCTCTTGAATGTTCGGTGACCCCCATTTTTCTTTCCGTAAATCACTTCCTTTCCTGACTTTGTCAATTTGAACAAAAAACAAAAAACTCTGTATGTAAGAAGTTACAAATATTTCGCCTTTTGCGCTCTCGTGCGACCGAAGTTTTCTGTCATTGACTAATATGTATCGCTTTTTAAGGTCTATTTTACCTCAGAAAAAGACATCAGCTTCAAAAGTTAATTTAGTTATGTTGAATTGAGTACGTTTACCTGATCTAAATTTCACTCATCTAGGTTTTTTTGTTGCTGTCAGTTGTAAGCTAAGATCATCTTAAAATAACGCAAGCTTCTAAAAATGCACCTTATCTCGAAAACGAGCCATATTTTTTTTTTTTTTTTTGAAAAAGAAGATCATTACCTTTCTGCTCGGCAAGTTTAAAAAAAAAAATCTGTACGTGGGAACATTTTGGGTGCGAACGTCATTAACAGCGGGGGAAGCTATGGTGTCAACTTTTACCAATATAGATATACCGGTAGTAGCAGTTTTATTTGCAGTTCCGACAACATTTTTTGGTCTGACGAAGGGGGGCCTTTTAACAATTAACATCTGGTAACATTTTCTAATATCATGATCCTATAATGGTTATGATGCAATTAAACCCGATGTTTGAAAGTCGAAATAAGTTCATCTCAGTGAAAGGCAAAATTGTCGCGTGCTGCCTTTTACCGTAACTGGAAGTCGGCACAACTTCTTGACATATCTCGTGCAATAATAAAAGGTCTGTATCGGCTTTTCTTAAATGCAATTTGTTCTGAAATATGACAATCTACATCGGTTGACTAAGAGAATGAAAGAGTGAGGAATAATCAGAATTGACAAAAGGTTGTTTTTATCAGCGACTGTACAGCGCGAACCTATGAATCCGAGCAATGACAATATCCTCGCCCACCACGTTCAGAACATTTTGCGAGAGACAAAGGTTTATAATATAAGCAGCCGTGATCAAAATTTGAAAAAAAAATTAAGAAACATCTAAACCCTCGCGTTTAACCGGAAGTGAACTCGGTGGCAACTGAAGATACATGACTTGTTGAAGTTCATAAGTGTTTGAAACTCTCTTGTGTGGTGGAGAACCTTTTTAGCTTCCTTTGTTTTACTGAAAGGGAATGGTTTATACTTTGTCTTGGGTTTATGTTTGAAGAAATTCACACTGATCATTGTAAAATTAGTGAGAGCCACGTCATTCCTCTCACCACGTGGTGAGCTGTGAACTATTAACACAGGCTCGGAATATATAATATTCTTCGTTTTTTGTCCTTTGCCGGCAATCCTTACAGATATATACGCCTTAAATAAGGTATATCAAGATGAAAAAAACTTACCGCTTCACTAGTTCTCCGCAATTTAACGAACAAGGCGCTTTCTTCAGAGGACATGCGTTCTCCCTGTGTTCCTCTATTTCTCCACGGTAAACCAATTGCCCACAATCACACTCCGTTTTTCTATGCGGTCAGACTTCATCGTGAAGATCATCACCGCGTTTGACCCTTTGCTTGCATGCCTTGCATATGACTTTAAGGTCATTGCACTGCCGAACGTGCAGTGCATATGTATCTCTTCTCAGGATGAAATCGTCAATATATTGCTGAGAGAAAACAATATTATTGTATGAGGATCAGTAATTATTAGCAAATAAGCACGCTTTTGATATATCAGGGAGGTTCTGCCATTGTAACAAAGCCGGTATGCTCACATTGCGAAGCACAGGTACTAGCCTCTTCCTGCAAAGAATCAAGCATTTCTGATAAAAATTGGCAAATATCTGTTTACAGCATATTTAACCAAAATTTCGGTTGCGTTTTTGACAACATCAATTTGCAAATTTGCTTATTTAAAAAACTTAAATAACTTTGGAATAGAATATAGTGAACAGCATCCTCCTTCTCGAACAGACTACATGTTTATGTCCTAAAATGGCTTAACTAGGAAAGCTGCGAATTTCGTCGTAGTAGCACTTTAATATTGCTTATCTTGTCCCGTTTAACAAAATAAAGTTTTCAAAATAATTCACGAACTGATGTGCTTTTGAAACTCTCTATGACCCTATTTTCGATTTTTTTTTTCTATATTACAGTACTATAATACTTTGTTGAATGTCACTTCGTACTGACATCAGCGACCTTAGCGACTACAAGTACGGGGTTTCTGTACTGAGCACGCGCATTAGGTTAAAAAAGCGAAAATTTTCGAAATGCTCGTGGCTAGAACTGAGAATTCGTGCTCGTAAACGTCCGCGTAGTCCAATCAGAATGTCGCTATTATTTTAAATAAATTCGAAGGCTGGTCCACAATCGGATTAACTATTTTTGACCTAAAGGTCGAGAGGTGGTACAATTCTGAAAATCTGTAATTTAATGAGAGGTTTGTATGGTGAGTATTTTCTGTGGCGCCTCCTCCTTTAGAATATTGTTTATTATCTATAGCATTTCAAACACATCACCCTGCACCTATCTATTATACTACGCAAGTGAATAGTGCTTTTCGTCAGTGTCATTTGCGAGAGATTAGCAAGGTGCATGTTGATCTCCGAGTAGCTGAAGTGATGAGTTTCGTAACAAAATAATGTTAAGTTACATGGGTGGCTTCTACCAAGAATTTTACAATGATGTATGTTCTCATGATGTTGGAAAACGGTTCCACTAGTAAAGGCCCAACCCCTTAAAACGGCTTCTAGTCACTTTTTACTCTCGAACCGAGTAACTGAAGTATACACGCTGCCAATAAATTTGAATGAGCAGTATCACAATAATGACTTCATCCATTCAAAGAGTGCAAATTTAATTTTCATCATGTGCAACGTGTGAGTTCTTGTAGGCTCTAAAGCCCTATCATCGCATTCGAAGAAGAGTACGCTGACAGTAAGAGATTACAGCTTATTAAGCTTTCAGTACTGCCGTTTGGTGTATCGTGTATACTTATAGTAATCTCGGATTATTGAAATGTTCTCGACAGTAACTTTGAAAGCTAAGGATTAGGGTAGCATGGGACCGAAATTTGAGGGTACAACTTGCTGAGAGAATTGATTTCGGAGAAAAGCCATGCAAACGAGATTGTACTGATTTCTATTTTTGGGATGTAATAACTTTAGAGAACTTGGGTTTTTAACTATTCGCTCCCTAAATCGCAACAAACAAATATCAAACTATAATATCTTATAAGTGTTGGTACATGATACTAGACCCAGTGAATAGTGCTTTTTTGGGCGCACTAACTCGTGAACTCAGGAGTGATTCTCAAAGTAATATTCACCTCCGACCAGCATTAGAGGAAAAAGAGGCCTCATGTTTATCTTCTTTACCAAACTAACTTTTCGTATGCTAGATATAAACTCAAACAATTATTCCCCTCTGTGTCGGTGAAAGTGATCATACTGTATACCTAGTCGCTTCGTGACTGGGCAAATATGTATCCTTATTCATTTTCCCCTGCGCTGAATGATCATCAATTATTTAAAGCGATTTTCAGGGACTGTATGTCGTAAAAATACACAGAGGAAATCACTCAGACCAATCACGATTGAGGAACAAAACGCGAAAAACTAAGCAGTATCATTGTATACAAAAAAACCCGCTTTCAAGAATGTAGATTTGAATAACCTGTTGGTAAGATGTCCATTGTCCTTTTTGACCCCTTAATAAGTAGATTGCTACAATGAACAAAATAAATCTCTTCTTATTGTTCTTCAGGTCTTTGAAAATGTGTTTGCTAAACGCCTGAATTGCAAAATACCTTCGATTATTTTTATTCAAAGGATTTTTACTGACTTTGAATGAAAGTTTTGGATTCCACGGTCGGCCATTACTCACGTTATTAACTCACCGATTTGACATCAGAAGGTTGCATGTAGGGCAAAGAGATGTCATTTACTCACCAATAAACGTAAAATTTGAGCGTGCAAACGCAACTTCTCATATTAAATATCTGCAAAACACGAGTTAGAATTCTTGAAAACTTCATATTAATTCCGCGGCATACACACGCATTGCATTCCTAAACTAGTGAGTGTTTGACGTCATAGCTCTAGTTAGAAATGGCAGACGATTAAATCGGAAAATCCAGTTAAAATAAACGGGTGTCTTTGAAATCAATGTTTAAATCTTGGGTCACTTGCTTTTTAGTTAACAAAGTTTTGACATCCAACGAAAAGAAGAATATATTTTTGGTCACAGCAGCACTTTAAAAGCATGTTTCAGCCTACCGGTTGTTATATTGAGAAATTCTGTCAAACACTGTTCTGTGTATGTTGAATAGCTTTGAACAAACCTCAGAAATGGCCTACATGCTTGGATTAAAGGGTTTTAGAAAACTGTCCATGGGCGTAGCCAGGATTTTTCAAAGGGGGGGGGGGGTGGGGCACACTATGTCAAACAGAGTGTACTCGCGTTTTCGCAACCTGAATATTGTAGGTTGTTTGAGTAAAAAAACGGCTTACAAAGGGGGGGTCACGGGCACCCCAGGACCCCCCCCCCCCCTGGCTACGCCCTTGCAGTCTTGCAGAAAATACGCGCGCTAATTGGTTAAAAATCGACTGAGTTTCTATAATTCGATGGAGACACAGAGCTAGCACGAGCTGGCGCAAGCAAAGAGAATTTACATTTTGATAATTAGAGTTAACCTTTTTTTTTCTTTTTTCTCTTCGCGTTGTTTTCTAAAAGAAATAGAAATAATGTACTCCGTGTTTCCATCGAGTTATAGAAACACTCGTCAAAGTTTGGGAGAACTCGAAAAAGCTGTGGAAACATTTGCCCGCGGCTTGTGTTCCCACAGCATTTATCGTTATCCCAAACTTTCACTCGTGTTTCTATTTAACAATTAGATTATGAGCTCTAAAATAGATTTCTATGAGGTGACAGTTGATGATGGCGAATGCTGAATCAACTATCACCTCATAAAAATCGAGAGCGAATAATCTAATTGTTTCAGTGGAATTCTTATTAAAGCCGTTTACTTCAAATAACGGTTTCCAATTATTTCTTGACATATAGTTAAACTTTGCGTCTGAAAAAGATCGCTGGGATTAACTTGCCATTTAAAATCTAAGTTGTAAAAGCGTAAATTTCCTTCGTTTAGACTTCTCAGAGATGTTAATTACCCATTTACATCCAAATTTTCCTCCGACACTTTAGAAAAACGAAAAAAGGTGGATATTTCCAAAACGACCTCCAGCCATTGCACACTATGGCTGATGGTGTTCGATGGCTCAGCCAATCAGATTACAGCATTTACATTAGTATACTAGTAGAATTCTCCTAAAACTCCATAGAAACACGGTACAGTGAAGGGCCCAGTTCTCGGTCGTGCTCAGTTCTCGGCCACTTTTTCGTTCAACGTTTCTTTTTCTCGCAACAAATGAATCTTAATAAAAAGCAATTGCTTCTGAAGGTAACTTGACTCCTTGTCTTTCGTCCTGCCGAGTTTTGAGTTTACAGCTACTACATACTGTGAGCACATCGAGGTGACACGAAGGTAGGTGAATTTGGTTTCCCCGAAAACTTATTTATGGCTACTCGAATTACATGGTGTAATCCAAGCTTATATGTTATCCTCAAAGAAGGGCCAAATGAGTCAATTCTTAGCATAAAGAATGTAGAGTGATAAAGCTATCTGTTAAATATAAACTTTTGCTGGCCTGTCTTATTATTTGACCTACATTCACTCCTTAATATTTCCTTAGTACTTTTGCGTATTTGCCTGTTCTCGACCACCCTGCTCGCCGTCGACAACACTCAAAAGCGCTCATAGCTTTGTTATGGAGTTTTCTTGTCAAATCAGTTGTAAAAGTAAAGCTGTAATGGCATGGCATATCCGACAGTAGATATGAATTAAAACTATGAGTTCTCACTTCGAACCCTGTTTTGAAATACCCTGCCTTCTTTACCTTCGCTCGACTCCATTTAAGAGAAAAACTAGGTGTGCAAGAAATTTCCTTTCCTTTCCCGTTTTCGTGTAAATGTGAAAGGAGTTTTGCATTTTTCGGTGACGTGAAGTTGCTGAACCCTTGTCTTGATTATTTGCCGGGCGTAAACAGTTAAAATGTCTCCATGGGTTAATCGCAAAAGGCGCGATTTTTATATGTAACCATAACAACAGTGATCCTTTGACATGTGACGTGTTATTTCCACGCGTGAAGATATCATGTTTTCGTGCGAAAGCTCTCTCGGTGTTTCACTAGTCTATATAGTAAAATCTGGTCATGTACACATCACCGGTCATTACTTGGTGCGGTTACGACCGTTAAGCTTTAAGCGCTCTGGAGCAGGGAGTAAGTGACTTTGGGGGGGGGGGGGGGGAAGGGAATGTTCCCTTTTTCCTAAGATCTTTGTCATTGTTCCCTTGTTTCCGTGTACACCGAAATCCCTCGGAGGACTCATTCTTAATCTGCATTGTCAAGTCAATGACTTTCTCCTCGATTCAGTCAGTTTCTGAGGGCCTATCTCTCAGAACCACACCAATTGAATGAGAGACCGTTAATTGGCATTACAGTGGGTTTCATTAACGCATATCAGGGGTGGCGCAGTGGTGAGAGCACTCGCCTCCCCCCAAAGTGGCCCGGGTTCGATTCCCAGACTCGGCGTCATATGTGGGTTGAGGTTGTTGGTTCTCTACTCTGCACCGAGAGGTTTTCTCCGGGTACTCCGGTTTTCCCCTCTCCTCAAAAACCAACATTTGAGTTGATTTACTTTCATTGTTCATTACATTTACAGTGTCCCCAATTAGCGCTCCAGCACTACAAAGACTACACACTTAAATAACGTTCCTTTACTTTTGTAGAAATTAATTGAACAGCTGGAAATAACAGAACTGACAATTGCGACAGGCAAATCCTTTAATAAAAAAGCACAGCAGCTGCTCATTTTTAACAGCACATTACTGAACCTGGGAAGTTATGAAAATCAAGAAATAGCATAGGTATGTGATAAAGAAACTCCTCAGA
>NC_090871.1:69368362-69370862 GCF_036669935.1 Montipora foliosa | reverse complement strand
TATCACGAGTAACCACGAGTAACCACGAGTAACCACAAGATTATTATAAAAAGATAATGTAATTATTCTACTTGTTAATTATGGTTACTCGTGGTTACTCGTGGCCACTCCTCCGCGGAGTTCCTAAAATCAGAGTACAGCACTGTTTGCTGCTCTTTTTTTGTCCCAGGAGTTATAAGCTGTCTTTGCTATTTATATTTCGCTCTTTTTCATGGGTCATATCCCTTGTAACAAGTTGAAATGGAATTATGTATGGTGAATTTCAAAAGGGAATGCTAAACGTCACGCAATGTTCCGAAAGTATCACTTTATTTCAAGGTATGTCAAATCCAAAACACTGCACAAATCGTCTTGAAATTGTCATTATTTAGTACGATGTCTTTCCTCTCAATAATAAGCGTTTGTGGCGTGAACTTAACTTCGCTGCGCGTTCGACATCCACATTTTGGCCGTTGTAAATGACGTTCTTGGTAGTGATTACTTGCGTTAAAATTTCTCTTTTTTTAGAATGCGGTACATCGAAGCCCGTGAGATATCACTTCCCCTGACAATATCATTCACTTTCCGCCCTTCGCAAATAGATGGCAAGCGTATACATGCCCTTATGGCAAGCGTATACATGCCCTGATCTCGTTAGAAATGTTCTGTGTGAAAACCATGTTCGACACTGAAATGTCTGCAATCATACCAGTGACTGCTACATCACCGTAATAAAGAAAACGGTGATTTAATATATGTTCTATTTCCTATATGACATGACAACGCATAAACGCTATTGAAATGTGTATATTTCATATATTAATGCAAAAAAACGCTTATCAGAAGTCGTCATTACACTTCATACAAAGTTTTTTCATACAGACATGTCTTTTTCAGAAAACTTCCTTTATACCCTTTATACGGGCACCTATAGTCCAGTCTGTCCATCAATATGACCACATGAGTGAAAGACTTTTTACAGGTCTAAAAAATTGCGGATAGTTTATTATTCTCTTTTTCGAGCGTGAAAAATGCGTTGTCCTGTGTCTCAACTAATTTTGTCGCCGATTGTTGGTTTGACCTTATATGGTAAATGATTGCGTTAAGCGTTGCTAAACTACAAATGTTTTCGTCGGAATGCCAAATTTCTCTTTGAATAAAGCCAAAAAGGAGAAAAAAAAAATTGTGGAAAGTTTGAATCAATTCCGACGTTTAGAAGTACGCGAAAAGGCAAGAAATGTTTTTGTGATGAGCCTGCGTCTGTCTGACAACAAGGTATTACACAACATTGGATCAGTTCTCATCAAGTTTTTTTCGATTTCGCTCGGATTTGCTCCCTTTTTCCGCTCGTATTTCGTACTTCTAAATTTTTGGAGTTGAAGGAATTTAATAAAACAATTATTCCATTCGCGCTTGTTGGATATGAGACTGGCTATAGCCAACTCGGCGCTACGCGCCTCGTTGGCTATTTACCATCTCATATCCAACGCGCGCTTATGGAATAATTGTAAAGTATTTTTCTCTAAATTTAGCAAAAGTACTGATTATCAGTCTACTGGATGACTTTCATAACATTTACATGTATACCATATGAACAACAATAGATCTTAAACTCTCATAAGCCACACAAATGGCTTCAAGTCATCTGGACATTTTGTACGCACAAAAACAAAACAAAAGCACACAGCCTAGTAACAGTGATAATTAAGGGAAGACAGCAGGCATGCAAGGGGGGAATTGTGCCAGCAAATACAGATAAGATTCTGAAGACTGGAATGTCACAAATTAAAACCAGCTGTAGACATGGAACAACTTCCTCATCAAATCCACACTCTGAAACCAAAAGACACGAGAAAGCAGTTAAAATAGTTTGAGTGCATCACCCCAAGCAGTTAATATGTTCTTGAAGTGTACCATGTTGTTAGTGACTAGTGAAATACTCCTCAATCAATTCAACTATTTCCATTTCACAGAGGGTGATTTGAACTCATCCATCTATCTTGGAATGATAGCTTGGCCTGAAACTATTTTTTTTAGCAGATTATGGCTTTTTTAGACCTCCTGCCACATTAGCCCTCATATTGAGCCCACTTGGGGTGAGTAGGGATTTTGTCTGGAATGAAACAAGGTCAATTTCCTTCAGTCAGGGTTTGAGATTTCAGAAGACCTAATTTATAAATTGATCCTTGGACTAGACAGTACACCATTTCTTCTGTTTGCCTTCTTAATTTCCGCTTTACATGTATATATATTAATAGGCTGAGTTTGAGTTTGCTATTCCTACACGTATTTAAATTTATTATGGCCCTTAAGATGTTTAAATCTTTGCAGAAGATATTCTGGCTTGGCACGTGATGAACTAGGCTCGATTTCCGCCGCTCACTCGAGTTCGGGTATCCTCCCCGAGAAGAGACGGCTGGACGCGTGAGCGATAGATTGTGTCTGTGACGTAAATTCAAAATATAATTTATGCGAAGTCAATAGTTGCGGGGAAATAGCATTAGACATCCCAAAAACACTG
>NC_090871.1:69345862-69363362 GCF_036669935.1 Montipora foliosa | reverse complement strand
TCAATTACGCATGCATTCGTTCCCAGAGTTAGTCGTCTTTTGGTTTTACATGAGATCGGGATTGTAGTCAGGGGCACCCAACGTCAATATTCGAAAAAAATCTGTTCGGAAGATGATTTGAGATCTAGAGTTTTCGCAACATTTGTCGTAAAATTTCTTGCTTGCCTTCCTCTCCTAAGAATTTTCGAACATCTGACAAATGGTATAATTGCCCATTTTAAACAGATTTGTACTCTAAAAGGGTCACCTTGAATTTTTGGGAGCCTTTTTTCTTGCTGAAATTTTCGAAAAGGTAAGTTTTGATCCCTATAATTTCGGATCACCCGACTTTCAGCCGGGAAATCCGAACAGACGAAAAATTTTCAGGGGATAAAAATATGCCTGTATCTACCGTAATACTAAAATACGTTTAACAATGCTATGTTTAAGTGATTTTGAACTATATTCTCGTTGGGTGCCCCTGTGTAGTGCTCCAGATATATAGGCCCTGTTCACATTAGTTCACAACGGCCAAATAGAAAAAAACCCTCATGTTGTTATAAAAGGAACCAGAAAATCCCATTTCTCAGATGATTCGGCTTCGAAGAAAAACTAAAGCATTAGGGGCCTGGAATTAACTCCCTTGTGTGTCTTAGCTGTATCTTGCATATACAATCGTACTTTTTATTCGTTTTTAGCTCTTTTATACTCTAGGGATTTTTAGTTTAGGCGTATAATAGTATGTAATTTAAGGTGATCTTATTTTAATTCATTTAAGTGTCTTTTGTAAACACATGAAACAGTAAGCTTTATACGTAATCGTGGTTAAATATAGGTATATCTATTTATCTATAACCTTTTCGATTGAAAGTTGATCTCTTATCCACACTTCCAATCAGTGAAGTTCATTCATTTAATATTACATACGACGCTTTTCAGTGTATTTCTCCATGGCGACCTTCTGTTTAATGCCTTCAGATCTCTAGAATACGTGAATTCTCGATGACTATACTATACGGCTCGAGACTACTACCTCTTAAAACTCTGAATAAAAAGACACTACCCCAAGCAACATTCACCTTTTCTTATCACCCATTCTCGATTCAAAGCACGTGTTCGAATCCAGTTACATGTCTCCTTCGGATCACTCTCGCATTACCATCTGTTGTAAAGTAAAGTAAAGTAAAGTAAAGCAACCATATTTAACGTCGATAACTCGTAACAGTAATTCAACTGACAAACCTGAGGTCGACGGTGCGCTCATTTTACTTCCCCCTCTCCATCAGTGCTCCGTTTTACGGGTATTTAAAGCTACTTAGCTACACGGAAAGGAAAGAAGTCGAAACAAGGATGCGAGATCCGGGAATCGAACTTAGGACCTCTTGCACCAAGGCCGCGCACTAACCGACTGTGCCATCCTTGCTTTCATCCTTGCGTTCATCCTTGAACGCGGCTATTCTTTGACATTCTTAAAAACAAGTTGAACATTACACAACTCCTTTGCGTAGGCTCTCTTTTCCGATGGAAGAAACATAATTGAATTTTAAGGTGACTTAATATAGTGGTTTTAAGAAACATTTACCATGACTGCAAGAAATGGAGACATTGAGAGGATCACTTCTGTCTTTGCACTTCCAAGGTCTCCATTTCTTGCAATTTGCGGCTTCAACGGGATTCGAACCCATGCCCTTTGCGATATCAATGCTGCAAAGCCACTCAGTTATGAGTAGGGGCCTGTTTCTCGAACGTCCCGAAACTTTGCGGGTCATTTTTGGGTGTCACAATTTCCTTTGTATCGCAAGTACGGAGAGGATTCAAGTCGTAAAACTTCACAGTTATTTCTCTCTTTCTTACCTTGTAAACCCTTTAAAAGATCGGCTCTCCAAAACAAGCGGTTAGCAGTTTCCGGCACAAATAGCTTTTCGGGCCCGAAACGTTTTCCGGACTTTCGAGAAACGGGCCCATGGTCAATTCTCTGAAACCGCCTGAATTTTTTGGTTGTCTATTAGAGACAATTGCTTAAATTGTCAAGATAGGTGCGAGGATCACTTCAATTCTGGGAAAAAGTGTAGATAACCTTGGCATTGCAATCTATATTAAGGGTCCGTTCGATTGACCGTATTCCGGAATAGGAATACATAGAATACAAGTTGGAAATCCTTCGTTTTTGCGGATATTCACATTAAAATTGTCATATATTTCCTAAAATGCTATTTAAACATATTTTTATCAACCTTGCATCTTCGAAACGCGCCAAACATACCTTTTTAGTCATCACTCCACGTATTCTTATTCCGGATTAGGGTCAATCGAACGCCTCCTAAATCAACTTCACACTTGGTGTACAGCACTAACGGATTATTACTAGTAATAATTTTCACTACATCTGCCCCCGCCTAAGATAGTGTAAAAGGCAATTGAGATACGCTTTAATTATATACTGAGCCATGGGAGCATGTCGCCCCTGTTTCCGATTTGCGTCTGGCAAATCGTCACCCATTTTTCTGATTTGTGTCCGGACAAAATCAATTTCTGAGCCAACCAACTCGATTTGCATCAGATCTGCTTCAATATTGGATTTTTCAGTCGGTAATCCGAACAGCACTTTGTTTCTCCTTTTGAGTTTCTACTTCATGAAGCACCTCGGTCGTGTAGAACAATACCACTTGCGCGCCCTTTTAAGCAATACCAACATCACCTTGCGAGCCCGGTAAAGCAAATCAATATTGATTCCTCCCTACAACAACTGCCAATTTTATATATTTACCCTTTTTACCCGAGGACTTCTAGGCTGCCTCCTCGGGCTTTGGCCAAAACCAGTTAACGGGTATTTTGCCCAAGCCACTTTAGTATAATTAATCAGGTGATTATCAAAGCAACTGTACTTTCATTCATTTTATTTCATGCTTAAAAAAAATAAGATATTGTGAGACAGTCATTTTGAAAATTAGTGATGCCGTGTTTAAATCTCGTGATGTGAGATGATTTAAGCGAGATATGAATTAATTTTCAACCAATTAGAGCACGTGCATCTCTATAATCACTTGAGTGATTATACTAACATCCAAACAAGTTGAATGAAGCAAGAAGTGATCCTGCTAAGAAAGAAGAGCTAGCGCGACATTGTTCTTCCAATACTGATGATGCCTTGCTATTGTGTAGAGAGCTAAATATGTGTGATATCAGTGGCAAAATTAATTAATATTTATATTATTTCCTTCAAATTTTAGTGTTCTTAAGCTTTGCCCAGTTTGTGCACTGTATATTGTGCATTGCATCATTATTATTGCAAGAGGACGTGTGTTTAAAATGTGTGGGTTAAATGCTTTCGTTCGCGATATGGTATTAAAAATTCGTGAGTAAAAACGATATCAGGCTCTTAACATGTAATGATCTATATATATCAAATGTATTGAGTTTCTCTGTTTTCTGTTTTCCACTTTAATAGAACAAGATGATCCATGAAATTCACAAAAATTCACAGCGCTAGACAACAGTTTATTTGATGCGGTATTTGTGGGTTTCGTAAAATGTTAACATTTCTTCATTCATCGGCAGATACTTGAGGAACGACAAGACGAAGACGAAGCGGCGTAGAACAGAAAGAAAAAGAAAGCTTGTTAATGTTTAATACACGATAAATATATTTTGTGGAATTCGATTTGCTGTTTTTAGTCTCTTTGAACGGCTGCCGCTCATAAAACTCCGATGGCATCAATATAAAGCCACATTTTAAGACTACTTAAGGTTTATTTTTCCCTGCGATAAGAAATAAGTTTTAACTTTTTCAATTTGTTATGCATAAAGACTGGTTCTTATTCTTTAACCCTGAGCAAAAATTTCTGTTTCTATTCCTA
The DNA here is from genome assembly GCF_036669935.1 of Montipora foliosa. Classification (NCBI taxonomy): domain Eukaryota; kingdom Metazoa; phylum Cnidaria; class Anthozoa; order Scleractinia; family Acroporidae; genus Montipora; species Montipora foliosa. Next base: position 69,359,526 of record NC_090871.1, on the reverse strand, counting down.
TTTAAAATTTTTCTTGTGCTTCATTATAATAAACCGGGAATCAAATGTTAAATTTTTAGCTACGATGGGATGTTTTTGCAGAGAAGTGGCCGCCATGTTGAAAGTACATGGTTCCTATGATAACGTGCCACGTGAACTTAAGTTCCTTTACTGCCATATATGGACTACATAGGTGTTTATCAACACTAAGGAAACCAGAAATTCCCACTCAAGAATATAAAAAAATCAAATCGGCAAAGTTTAAGTTTACGTAACTCAGCCTCAACAGTGTGAATAAATGGCTATCATGAAACACCTCTGTATATTATTAACCGTCAAGAATCGGAATTTTGACGGAAATCGGTGGGAGTTTACTGTAGTATAGGGTAGCAAAAGTCAGCTGAACTAGCTCTGGTATAGGCTAAGTGTTCCAGGGTCCCAGCGGCACATCCCCACCAAGAAATTCCTAAAGTGCCCCCCCCCCCCCCTCCCCGCGGCTGAAAGTTAGATTTTAGTTGTACTGTCTTCCTCATGCACGTGAATAGTGCAGACTTACGAGGAAATTAAGGACGTTCGCGCCAAAATCTTGCTACGGTGAGATTTTCTTCATTTCTCGCCCAGAGTTAGGTCATAAAGTACTTACCCCTAAAATAAAATAAAAATTTTCGGAGAAAATGGCAGCGGAAAAATGCCTTAATTTCCATATATCGGTCATAATAACGAAAGGTAGCCTCATCTGTTCATCCATCGAAATCCTAAAACTAAACTGTTAGAGTGAAGGTTTCCGTGCATAGGTTTTTAGGGGTGGGATTTTAAGATAATTTCATGCCGCTGGGGATGTCGTAAACTGTAGAGTTCATCCTGGACGAGCGTTTTTGTAAGCTCTATCCGTTGCAACCACTACCGGAATTCGATGGCTCGAGGAAAGAAAATTTAAAAAAAAGATAACTTGTTACGATGAAATTTTTTTCATTTTATCATATTTTGTAGATAGTAAGTAGAGTAAGTGATTCATGATTAAAAAAATAGGGGTCACTGATGATCCAAGGGAGTAAAATCGATGTGATTTTACGAAGCTCTTGGAAAACTTCGTTTGTCACGTTTTTGCGTGACCCGTCGGGTAAAGACTGGAACCCAAGAGAGGATCGAGCGTTGAAGGGAAGAAAGATTTGTACCCCAAAACAAACCTTTCTCGAGCGCAGCAACGAAGTTTTAAGCAGTCGTCATCTTCATTTGGGTTAGTGTTTTGTATAATATTTCTCCATTGCCGTCATGCTTCTCTTCTGGAGTGTGGTTTTTGTGAAATTTAATCTCTGGTTGTTTCCAGGCAGGTACGCACTGTTTAAGCGGACGAGGACGAAAATACTGCTCTCTTTTCACGAAAGTAAAGGAAAAGAACTTCAAAAACATGCATTCATTTTGAACTTAAGTTCGTAGGGTAATAAAAACATTAAAAAATAATAATAATAACAGCCCCATTAAATTTACGCAACGGTTCGTCCTCGAGTTTTTCAAACTTTCAGTTACTATACGTTCAGCGGCTTCCTTTTAAAGAGCTTTTCCATCCTCCCGCTCACTTCTTTTTAACGTTTCGTGGTGATTCCGAAATAAATGTGCCATTCTTTTGCCCGCCTGGAATTTTTTTCCCGGCGTTTTTGTCGCCATGTTATTTTAACTAATGCTTGAACAATATTTATGAAAGTGAAGTAGACTAGTGCACTACTGATAAAACAACGCAAATATCAATCGTGCAGTAGTCTCCTTGACTTTCACAATTTTTTTTTAATCAATTTTGACTGATCACGATCTTTTCTTATCCAACGCTGTGCAAGACTTATCGTCCACGGTTTCTGCAAAGGTTTTCAAACCTCAACTTCATTGATGCTCGAAGTAATGCGTGACATATTACAGTCGCGTTACCTGCGCAGTTACGTTGCGCATAAAAAATTAGCGCGAACGTCCTTAAGTCCGCCATTGTGGCTGTACCATGGCAGGCTTGGGCGCTAAGCGTGACGTCATTGCGCACACTGGCTTGAACTCGGGATACTTGAAAAATGGTTCAGTGAGTTATTGTGGGCTGTTCTAATACCTCCCTGTTAAAAATGAAGTCCTTCTCAAAGAATGGATCATCTGAATTTAGAAGGAAAAACTTGCCAAATATCCAGCACCGTCACAGCTGTTCGGATCATTTCGAAGCCTCTCGTTTTGAAGGTGTCTTGGTCACAGTAACAGCGACAGTTGCATGTAATTGATGAAATGTTAACTTTGTGACCCGAAAAAAAAAAATTTTTGAAACCTGACACTACCGTTCCATTTTCCCCACCCCACCCGGGCAAAGGTCAAATTCCCCACCCCAGGGCCGGGAGGGCATTACCCATCAAAAGCCCCGGGTTTGCCCGGGTTGGGAAGGATCGAAGGGATGTTGTTCCATTTCATCGGCGCATAATCCTCTCAAGGATGACTTTACCTTTTAGTGAATAGCATATTTTAGCAACCTATTTCTAATTATATTTTTCAGGTTGTTGTATTACTTTTAAATGTAGATTTCATTTGGAAATGGTCGACGCAAGAAGAACAGATTTGAGCTAGGGTTTACGAGTTTATTAGAATCAACAGAGTGATAAAATGACAATAAAACAGGAACGAGTAACACTTAAAACAAAATAAAACAAAGCTACAATAAGCTAATGAATTAAACATAGAAAATTGATATTATTTACAAGTTGAATAATAAAAACCATCCTAAATAGCTGATACATGACGAAAAATGCTTGCGAATCAAAAGGCAAAGAAATTATTAACAAAACAAGTAAAAAGAGTGTAAGTTGTAAACAAACTAAACAATGTTATAATCCAAGAACCATTATATGAAGCACGGACTTGACAATAGCAAGAGCTATTAGCACTGAATGCTACGTGCACGTGAAGCTACAATAGTACATTGAAAGTAATAATTGTGAAATAGTCATAACAAACGGATGATTTGGAATTAAAATCATACATATAATGGAAAGGAAAAGAGTTGAGCAAAAATACAGTACATGTAATCACTTGTTGAAAAAGAAAAAAGAAACGTTCAACAGGCAAATTAGATGCTTTGCCACACTAAAGGCCAACGTAGATAAATAAATCATGGCAAAAGCTAATGATATGTGGCAATCACTGCTAAGAAACTAAAATCAATAACAGAAACAGAAAGATATGTGTAATAAACTAAACTACACTAAAGGCTAGGCATAAATAAAGAAATAGGAAAATACTGACAACATTACCAAGTGTTATTGATAACTACACACCTTAGACGACTTGAAAATGACTTGTCTTTAAGACTGACACTTCAGGTAAATCTCATATAAAGCTAACGGGGCTGCTCATCGGGAATTTTGGAAAGAACCCCTAAGAGGTACAAAGATCATGTCTAGTGGGCGTGGCATAATTTTTTTTTCCCCATAAGAGGTACCAAATTTTGGGTTTTAATAAAATAAAATGAAAAATTAGTTAATTGCCAAATATCTCCTGTCATAATTAGTCGGCCCAACACCCTAAAAGGTACCGCTAAAGCTCCTGCTGTGGACCTTTTGAGGCCGAACACCCTAAGAGGTACCAAAACCGCTGTTTTAACCCCTAAAAGGTAGGACGAGCACCCCCGTACTTTTTTATGGGAGACCCCCCCGAGGGGGGTGTAGGGAGTAAGTTTGCTATCCACTTATTTAATTTAACTTAAGTAAATAAATCAATTGTCACATCAATTAACGCTACTATTGCCCACAGCTTTCTAACATCGTTCTTGTTAAAGAAACTGAATATGTTAGAAAACTGAACTGTACCATTAGTGCGGCTGTCTTTGTTAAATAAAGATTGTTGTAACTTTTTCATGGCAAATATATTACAGATGAGTTTCTTCGTAATCTTGAACGCTAGGATTCCAAGAACGGCTAGGGGTAGGGGTAGGGGTAGTGTTAGGGGTAGGGTTAGAGGTAGGGTTAGGGGTAGGAGTAGGGGTAGGGGTAGGATTAGGGGTAGGGTTAGTGGTAGGGTTAGGGGTAGGATCCTTTGTCTTAGCTGTATTTTTGGCTGCATTCGAGGTGCACCGATTCCTTAATTTGGCTATTTTGGCTCTATATAGCTGTATTGACTTTCCACTGGCAGCAAATGACAAGAAGATGAACAGACCTATGAAACATGCAGAAATATCATCAGTAAATGCAGTTTTTGAACGAAATGCTAAGAACTCTTTAATTTTCTTTGAAACCGTAACAGTACACATTTCGGATGTAGGCGAATTTCAATAAGCGTCACGTGTCAATAAGCGTCACGTGTCTCCTTGCTCTTCTTGCCAACTTCGACATCACTCGTTTCTTAGAATAAAGGCAATTTACGTCACAAATTGTCACCCAGATGCAGCTCTTTAATTAAGTAAAGTTTAACTGCTGCATTTATCCAAAGCTAACTTAATAACTTTTACGCTTACCTTCTTGTTGAAAATAGGTAGCAAATGTTTAGACTTAAAGGGACACTTCGTGTCAGATGTCAAAATTGGCAGTGCATCTAATCATAGTTATTCTAGGGACTGGTTATGAAACCCTGGGAATTTCAAAAGAAGGAACAATACAGTCGCAATTAGATGTTGAACCGACCGTGACCCTGCACAATATTTTGGTTTTGGTTCGCAAGTTAATTTCGAATAAATTAGTCGAAGCTTTTGATTGGTTATCCTGCCGAAAAAAGCGTGTTTTTGTCGGGTTTTGTGCAGGGTCAAGGCCAAAAAAGCGAACAAAAACATGAGACAAAGAAACTTGTTGAGTTTCATAACCAACCTACATCTATTAACTATGGTCAGGAGCCCATCACCTGGAGCGTGCAACTTAGCTATTTTCGTGCAAAGGCGTTTTCACAAGTAATGCTATTTTTAGATTGAATTTCCCGCGAATGAGACTCCCACAGGAGCCCGATGACCAATTACAAGAAATTAAGCTGACGTCATAGGGTCACCGAACCGGAACTGCCTTTGTTTTTTGACCTAATTCGCGGGAAGGACTAGTCTAAAAGTAAACCTACTTGTGAAAACGCCGTTTCACAGACGCTGTATGGAAGTTGCACGCTCCAGATGGGCTCCTGCTATGGTGGAGTTGAGCAGGGTATCTAGCGCAAAGCGGGATGGCTAACCCTAAAGCTCAGATATTGAAGTTCGTCTGAGCCCACTACTTGGAACTTTGGAATGGTATGTAGCCACCTTACTTTTTTACTGAACTTTTGATTGGTCTGACAAGCGAAGGTACACTATTTACTTCTCAAAATCTTAAAAGAAGACTCAACCCATGCTACGCTTCACGGTGTAAGCACTGGTTATTGATAACAAAGATGATGATGTTGATGATGACCATTACGATGATAATAATGATGACACTTTTGAAGCGTGGACAGAACGGCTTGTCATATGAAACTTTCAGTAAGATCAAGTCATTCCAAATGAGTATCCTTTAGACATTCGTATATGTGACCATATCATACAAAGAAAAGGTTGTTTGAGATTCGTATTGAAAAACAACGATACTGAGGGAGGTACAAAACTAAATATGAGGTAACCAACAGAAACTAAATTAAAGGACGCTGATTGTTTCATATTAGAAGCATTTAAATCGGAACCTTGGACGGTTTAACAAATGACGAAAGTTGATTGCGTTCGATTATGTTCAAAAAGAGAATCTTGCGAGCTGAAAGATCCCCAGGTATAGTCAGATTAGAAAAATTTAACCGCGGTTTAATTGAAAGGAAGTTAATTATGGTCTTTTCAAAAACAACTTCGTTTTTTCTTCCCAGACCGACGTCAGGAAACGACCGTTATTTATGGGTGGAAATATGAAGGGGAATGTGTTCAATTGTATCTGAATCTCCTGGCTAACGCTCCTCGCAGCCTTGTTTCCTCCCTTCGGCTTAACAATAAACGGACCCCTCGTCGTTACTTGATCCAGCCCTCACCCTTAATAACAGAGAGTTTGAGGACAGCGGCAACTACAACAAAAACGTCACTCCAAAATATAACTTAGTGTTATTGCAAATATTTCGCGGTAATTCTTTTTGTCTTGTTCACTTTGTACAATTACAGGCGAACTATCCAGTAACCGGGTGGGTACGAACTGTTTTAAATTGAGTCAAAACGGAAAATGAATGTTACATTGTTATATGCTCACGTTGTCATCAAAACCTAAAATTTGGTGTTGTTTTCTAGAGTACGGCAAAGAAATACAAGGATATTCGTTTTGTGCGTGAAGCACGAGTGTTTTCCTTTTTTAACCAATAATGTTCTTGGTTTGTGCCATTGTGGTAGCCGTCGTCTTTGCTTTAGTAAATTCCCTTTTGAACGTTCCAACTGGAAAGCCAGCTTGAAAAACTATAGATTCCAAGTAGCCCTTTAACACCTCGAATTTCATTGAACCAGCATGGGAAAAAGCTCTAATTATGGTTTAGGGTTGGGCGTCATCGTTCTGTCGTGTATTTTTGTGCCCCATTATTTCCTGAGCCAACACCGAGAATCGTTGTAAGACCTGCATGAGTCCTGACACAAAAACTAAGCTGATATCATAACTGCAATATATCAGGGATAAGCAAAGACGGACAAACAATGAAGTAAATAAAACAAAGAAAGAGCATAATACCTTGAAGGCTGTTCAGAATAACATACGGGTACCACAAAAATGACAAGACCTTAACGTTGGCAACGATTCCAAGAATCCATGTCACCCCCGTGACTGATGCCATTTTAACGAAAATCAAGGCTACGCCAGTGCTATGCCGCTGATTGGTTACCTTCTGCGTTCTCTGGAAAATAAAAGTTAGTCACTGATAATGTTGGAATGGCACCAAGCAAGGAAGACTTAACCGTTACACAAAGTGTGTCCATTCTGCATGCGAAACTGTGCCTAGTTTAAGAGCGTTAAACTTCGATGGTTGCGCTATCTTCTCGTAAAAGCTAGTTCTTGCTCTCTTGCAGTAAGGAACATAGATTTCCGGTCGGTATAGCAGCAGTCCTTTTGTTATTCACTGATTAGTCGCATTTTGAAAATCAGTCGGCTACTCAGCAGTCAAGCAATTAATTGATTGGTGATGATTGGCATGAGACTTTAGGGTTCCCGTCTTACATTTGTCAATGAGGCACTCAGCAGTCCATCTGTCAGTTTCAGCCTTGCAGTACAAGACCCGTCGATGTGTGGTTAGGCAGCGATCATCCTTTAGTCGAGGAGAGGATGTTCACACACTTGGCGAGTGTGGCGGACTGCCATCCTCAATCACTCAGACAGTGACTATTTTATTTATTCAGTACATCGTTTCGAATGCTATTATACAAAAATCTGATAAATGCATATCTAATGGCTTAGTCGACGTACCTTCCTTGTCTTTACAATGTGCAACACGGTATGCACCAATGCAAATGCATTGAAGAGAATTATCAAAGCAATTGGCGCAACAATATGAAACAGTAAGCCTCTCCCTCTCCTGTTAATCAAAGGAAGAAATTAAAATAATAAAGCATCAGGGGCACCCAACTATCGTCTTCGGTTAAATATCTGTTTGGGAGAGCCAAACTGTTCTAAGAATTTCTGTTCTACATTGCCAAACAGCAATAGATTTTTTACTAAAACATCACCTAAAACATTTGTAACCAGGGAATTAAAGACAGTCCCTTACTTTTTCGGAGGGGATTCATATTTTTGCAATTTTTGGCACTTAAAAAGGTCACCTAACAGTTTAATTTGGGATGCGCAAGTCAGGTTCGCTACGAAGTTCTTAGAAGGCCACGTTCAGCTAGCAATTCCTGAAATGAAGATATCAACAGTATATCATTCCCTAAAATTTTCAGACACTTCAATTTTCAGCTAAGATTTCCAAACAGATCAAATTCTTCTAGGAGATAAAAAACAGCTCTGACAGTGTTAGTTTACAGATTACAAAGAGCCTAGAAATTTTTCTCAAAGGCTTTTTAAATTTGCTCTTTTGGTGCCCTTGGAATTATCATCGCAGTTGCGATCAAAGTCGGCAATTGAAAGGAAGCGGGGGAAAAAAAAGCCGTTCATTCTTGGTTGTTTCGAGCGATAGAAAACGTAAGTAAGTAAAGCCTTTATTTTGACTGGATGGTTACTAGAACGTGAAACTTGCAATTGTGGGGTCGTGTTAAAAAAATATAGAGTAGAGAAAGACGTTAAATCAAATAATGTACAATCTAAACCATTACTGTATCAAAATAAATTAAATTTAAAATAGAATTACATAGATAATTTCCGAAAGCTGAATAATTTGAAAGTGCCTGTTTTCGCCACGTATTTTGAAAACTTCTTAGCATTGCCCCTGTTGGAATTAAAGGGTCGGTGTTCCATTTGCTTCAAGTTGTTGCAAACTGTCCAGCCTATTAAATATTTCTGTTGGTGGTAACTTAAATTAGACAATTTTTTTTTCACGAAGCTTAATAATAATAATAATAATAATAATAATAATAATAATAATAATAATAATAATAATAATAATAATACTGAATAATAATAATAATTGCAACTTTACTTAAGGGTCAATGGATTTAGCACAAGAGCTTTAACTGGGGACACAAACAAAAGTAAAATCAAATCTTGGGTAATGTGAAGATGGGAAAACCGGAGTCAGACCCGGACAAAAACCTCTCGGAGCAGAGAAAACAACCAACAAACTCAACCCACATCAGTATGACGCCGAGTCTGGGAATCGAACCCGGGCCACATTGATGGTAGGCGTGTGCTTTCACCACTGCGCCATCCCTGCTGTTAAGAATTTCACCAGGTCGGAGGCAAACAAGTTGGCTATTTACAAGTGCAGCCAAGACGTCGAACCACGGACAGCCAGAATGAAATATTTGATGAGTGGTCAGAACGGGGCTTGAACCCGGGATCTCCGGATCTCAAGGCAAGCGCACTAATTAAACACTGGGCCGCACTGTCTCCTAACGCAAATAGCGAGTAGGAGCGAGTAAAAAGGCTATACAAAATGAACTGCACTGCCATGACACAGTCCTTTTAAATTCATATTGAGCCAGCAGACCTACCGTATCCAATGAATCCTTTGCTGAAAATTTGGTCAATGATCACAAAGATGGACACGGCAATAGCAGGAACTCCCCATCCGAATAAACAGTATCTCATTAAGCGTTTATTCTGGTTTCCTTGACGATTCGATCCATGTCCGCCGTCTAGGTTAAAGAAAAATTCGATTTATAATAATAATCAATGGTAATAATAATAATAATAATAATAATAATAATAGTAATAACATTAATAATAATAATAATAATAATAATAATAATAATAATAATAATAATATAATACATAAAAAAATTGCTCTGTTCCTATTGGCTAAGGGCAGTGCAGTTCAGGTGTAACACCAGTGCAAAAAAGTTTAATACCGGTGCAAAAAACTGTAATACCATTGCAAATTACGCATCGAAATTTTGGATTGTTACTGTCTAATAAACAATAGGGTTTGGTCAGAACAAATCAAATCTTTTGTTTTCAAATCAAGCGCGCGGCCTGGATGGCGCAATTTATGGCGCAATTTTTCCCTGATTGCGTGATACGCGTGCGTTTCTTCTGCTTAACCATCTCGACAGTCACTTTTTTCATGTTTATTACTATTAAGTAATCATATGATTTTTGCCATGCTATTTGGAATAAAAAAGCACTTGTAAATCTTTTCATAGACGAAGAAAATTGCAAGAGCCCGTAGGGCGTGTTCAATTTGTAATTATTTTCGAAGACTACAAATTGAACTCGCCCTACGGGCTCGTGCAATTTTCTTCGTCTTAAAAGAAATTTATTCTTGCTTATTCATTCCAAATTGCACTCGAAATCATGTGACTGCCTATACTACTACTAATAAAAATCGCTTTCTTAAAGTCTCAAGGTTCTTTAGCCGAGCACGAGTGCTCTACTAATTAACTAACTTATAACCGTGTTTCATGCTCCTTTTCGGCCTTTCTCCAGAATGCATGTAATTAGATGTGACAAGCGTCACGAAGTGTCCAGTTGCTCTCCTCCCAAACTTCAACATCGCTCTCGTTCGGGAATACATGACAATCAACGTCACAAAGTGCCTCTTAAGCTCCAGTCCTCAGAGTTGAAGATAAACAGCTACAGTTGTTCCAACCAAAAAATAGGAAATAGGAAGCAAATGCTTAAACTTAAAGCGACACTTCATGTTGGATGTCAAAATCGGGCGTGCATCTAATTACGTGCATTCAGTGCTGGATATATAAGTGTTTTTGGCGGGAATCTTCTTTGAGAGCACCCCTCTCCACAAAGTAGACGTACTCTTATAAGCTTACCCGAGGACGTAAAGGTCTTGTGTACATCATACGCCATAGCATTCATCCACGTGAAAGAACATAAGACAAAGTAATGAAGAAGGATGGCGATGACCTGGCATTGTTCACGGCTGGAAGTCTTCATTGCTGAGAGAAAGACGCCTTGATACAGCAGCAAAGATAGCGACAAGTTGATAATGATCCTTCCAGGCAAGTTGCGCAGTTCAGAAAACAGAATGTAAGTCGCCAACAGGAGAAGGAGGGACACCATTGACGTAATGCAGCCAGCAAAAGTCATTATTTGGAGAGATGTTGGCGTCGTTTTAGTGAGGTAGCCTGTGCTCCACTGTTTGTCCACCACTGTAGCATTTCTTGAAAAGTTGACGCAAAGCAGCAAAATATTGCCGCGAATTGTGTATCTCTCTTTCCCATAAATCTTGTGGTGAGGTTTAATGTAGACGGTACCATTAGGTCGTTGTTCATAATCGCTTTGGTTGAAAGCTACGAAAGTGCAGTTTAAATTCAGCAACAATCCTGTTTTGTTTGGCTGTTCTGAAAACACTGTGGCATTTCTTGAAAAGTTGACGCAAAGTAGCAAAATATTCCCGCAAATTGTCTATCTCTTTTTCCCATAAATCTTGTGGTGAGGTTTAATGTAGACGGTACCATTAGGTCGTTGTTCATAATCGCTTTGGTTGAAAGCTACGAAAGAGCAGTTTAAATTCAACAACAATCCTGTTTTGTTTAATGTGAAAACAACGGGTACTGTTTCTTCATTCTGGGAAACGTTCGAGTCAAATGGGATTGAAATGATTATTTCAGTGCTTTTACATTTTTCAACGTATGGGTCGTACACTTCGTCAGAAGCACAGAACCGACTTTGTTCAGGATTTCGCTTCTCCTCGACTATAACCCTCCTCTCGAAGGAGGAGGTAAAATCAAACAGGATGGTTAGAGATACAGATATTTGCCTTCCTTGACGACATGAAGTTTCCAGAGAGCTGGGCTTAAGTCCGTTACACAATGCGCATTGCAGATTTCGAAATCTTGAGTTGATGTTACAAACAGGAAAAGCATACCCCAGACACTGTGATTGGCAGTACGATCCATTTTTTTCCCGACCAATCCCTGAACAGTCTAGAAAACGAGGGATGCATTGCTTTAAGTCTTGCACCCAAGATTCTCTGAATTGTAATAAACAATTTGCGTGCGCGAAGCGTATAATTCACTAACATTGAACGCCGTTGTGTTAACCCATTCAAAACAAAACGCATTGAGTTTCCAGTAGGTAATATTCACTGCGCCATTGCACGTTGCACAAAAAACATTTCTGTAAGTAATGCGCCTGCTGTGATCAAACACGGGCCAATCATTTAACAGGTCGCTTCGATCCTCATTTTGACATTTACGGCGGACAATCTCATCTGTCCAGTTCCTTGAACATGTGCTCCACACTGCAAAACCCTCAACATTCCTTGGTTCGAATAGATGTTCGACAGGGCGACAGATTTCATGCTGGCTTAGTGGGTTTCCTCGAGGGTTGACTCGCTGTCTGCACCTGCAAATGATAACGATAGCGATGACGATGACAATGACGATGACGATGACGATGACGATAACGATAACGATAACGATACTAACCACCTTATTCAAGTTTCAATTTTGTCTAGCTGAGTGCAAGTGCTTTACTAATTGGGGAGACTGTAAATCAATTCAAATCACTCTTCATTAAAGCAAGTCCAATCAAATGATGGTTTTAGGCAAGAGAGGAAAACCAGAGTCCCTGGATGGAAACCTCTAGGGGCAGAGTCGAGAACCATCAAACTCAAACCATATCTTTGAGTTCGGAAATCCAACCCAGGCCACATTGCTGAAAGGCAAGTACTCTTCCCCTAGCGTCAACGCCACAGCCCATTCCCCTACGGCCCTCCACTCCCCTCTTTGCGGGAAACAAAATCCAGGGAAATTTGTTGTAAATTCACCAAGACGCACTATCTATCAGTCGGTTTGTACGTCGTAGAATTTAATAGCCATGAATACATTTACCAACGTTTTAAAACCCATTGTTGCTTTTCCTGCGCTCCTTCACACAAAGGCGAAGATTTTTTGTCCTTATAGTTCTCTATCCAATAACTTGTAAGGAATATATTAACTTTACTTCTATTAAAAGAGAAGTATTGCTGCAAATTGCGATGCGAAAACTCATGTTAAACATTAGAAAGAGTAAATCAGGCAAGCAACACTTGGCGATGGATTGACCTGGTGATCTGATGGGCGTAATTTAAATCTAAGAATATGGAAGCAGGAGCCGATACAATGTTGAATGATTTTGTACTATATTTCGGCTAGTCAAATCTGAGCTCTTCTGCTACAACAATGAAAATTTGACTGTGTTAAAGCGTATTTTCATGTGCATAAATTAATGGGCACCGAAGATAATAATGCAACAAATTCAAAATGTCTCAAAATTTTTGTCCAGGCTTTTTTTTTTTTTTTTTTTAGAAAAAAGCAAAAAGGGAGAAGTGATCCTCGCCTTTATCTAGACAACTTAAGACACCTGGGTCAGCGGTTGTTCAAAAGCCGATTAACGCTTATCCCAGCTTAAAAATTAACCAAAGAGTTTATTTCTCTACTCCCAAGTGCTGTTCAACGCTGATATTCGGCAAAACTTAACATTAGAAGAAGTCAACCTTGAAAAACAAAAATAAGCAAAAGAAACTTTCACCAAAAAGTTGAAAACTTGAAACAAAAGTTTACGCTAATCCTGGATTAAGTTAATCGGCTTTCGAACAACCGGGCCCTGAACAACTCAGGTCCCAGTTGTTCAAACGATGGATAGCGCTATCCACCGGATAAATCACTATCCAGAGGATAAACAGTATCAAAACCAATTGAGTTATCCAGTGGATATCGCTAACCATCGTTTGAACAACTTGAGCCGGGTTGCTTCAACGGGATTCGAACCCAGGACCTCTGCGATGGGGTGCAATGCTCTATAGATTATATAGGTTATATATGTTACATAGTCTATACAGATAATATAGATTATATAGGCTATATAGAAAGTCGCTTATAATTATTGCTTACAATTTGTTGAAATCAAAGCAGCAGTCACCATATCCATCACAAAATTTATCGCAGAAACACTGTATTGGTTCTGAGTCCCATGGAATATCCAAAGCGTTTCTCTCGTCCACACCACACCTATTGCTGCAACTGTATCTCTTCAAGTCCCTTCTCCCATAAAAGTTACGTGCTTGAAATTTACGGATTTCTTCAGCCCAGTTTGTTCCCTGCAGATCTACGCAGATGCAAATAATTATGTAAGACTCAGAAATGAATAAACAGCGAGAAAAAAACTGTG
>NC_090871.1:69305862-69335862 GCF_036669935.1 Montipora foliosa | reverse complement strand
TAGCGGGCTCACATTCCTTGACTACAAGGCTTTCCATTAAGCACCGATAAAGGCAGTGGCTGGCGTAACAACTACGACAGAATGGTGGGACGGAAGCAATTGAAAAAGCGTATCATTTTTGCTTAGTTACAGAAAAGAACTACGTGGCAGTAGTTTAACACTAATGATATTATTCTTCTGTTTGATGTAATTCTATATTAGTGGGCCCTGTAGCTTATCTGTCCAGTTAATTTCTCGGTTTTTCTTAGGCGAGCGAGAACGTCTTTCTTCTGCCGCCATTTTTGTGAAAACCACGCATGTGTCCTTGGCTTTAATCACAGCAAAAAGTCCTGGAACGGCACAGGAGGGCGCTTACACAAACGTATTTTTTGGCACTATGCTCACCGGTTTACCCGTGTCGAGGTTACTTCCGGGAGCTATGGCGGTGTGGGCACCCCAAACATTTTGGGCACTAGTGTTACATTACATTTACGTTCTAATTCGCTTCGCTCAAACGAACGTATGTAATTTACCGCTTAAATAACCGCAAAAACCGAGGACAAAAAGGATAACATTTTTAAACATGAGCTAAATACCTAAATATTTCATAACGCTTAAACTATTACACTTATCGCGTGCGAACCCTAATACTTTAATGAAAAGCAATCTCACTGCATTGGTCAACGACAAAACAGATAACATTTTGAAATATGAGCTATATGAGCTAAATACCTAAATATTTCGTCACACTTTAACGATTACACTCTAATAGGCCGTTTACGCGACAGAAAAATTTGGTCCGGACCGGCCAAAAAAAGCAGTACGGACCCATAACTTTTGTGAAGAAACACTGGAGTTTCTACAGGGCCATAGGCGCCTATGGCCCTGCAGAAACTCCAGTGTTTCTTTACAAACGTTATGGGTCCGTACCGCTTTTTTTGGCGGATCTGGACCAAATTTTTCTGTCGTGTAAGCGGCCTTTCTGTCTCTAAAACGTACATGTCTTTCAGCTTCGTCTGTTTTCCAGCGCCCGTGAATTTTTAATAACCTTTCAGAAACAGCTTTGGAAGCGTTATTATATTCTAATCTCACTGAAACGATTATAAAATATTTTGTAACTAATCTAAATAATCACGAAACACAGAATAGGAGCGGGCATCTGGTTTATTGATGCAGCGAGCGTAAAGCGTTACAAAAAAACAGCATTACAGTTTCACAAACTCCGAGAAAATTACAACAGTAAATAAAATAAAAACTAGGGTTGAAAGAGATGCCTCGAATGGCTCTTGCATAAGTTAACAACCCTTAAATAGTGTACTAGCCCCTTGAGACACCTACAAGCACGCTAAAATACTTCAGCAGTATTATGCAACCTAACATACATACTCTGGTGAAACTAACAAAACGTTCAAAATATATTTACTGATAACAGCTGTAGCACCCCTAGAACGCATACTATGTAGGCCACATTACTTGTGGTCATTGCCATAATCTTTCAAAGTAGTCTTAAATATTTCCCTGCAGCGAGTATACGATAACTTGGGATTCCTAAGACCATAACCCGACTTGGTCTTCGTTAAAGGCCTGAATAAAGTCAAGTGACTAGACAGATCCAAATTGGCTGCTTCAATATACCTACGCAGGATAGCTACTGGGCAATATTTGTTCTCTAACTTAGTGATATAAACATAGTTGCCCTCTCTATATACATCTGCTTTACTTCTCGGCACAAAAATTTAAACAAAACCATTGCAAAACGTTAGGTGTTTTGGCTGAATATTAGCCAACTCTTTAAAACGAGAAAATCCTGCAAAACCTAAAGAACTTATCGCGGCAATACGTACGTCCTTTACAGATGCTTCCTCAGCGCCATGCCTGTCAATAATACTTCTTATGGTAGCAGGGTCCACGGGCTTTTTCTTGCTAACCGGATTGCTTCTTGTCCTCTTGGCGCACTCAATCAAGTTCTTCGTTATCCAATGGATGAGGACGGTCATCAGGAACAAAGGAATGGAACAATTTAAGCGCAGCATGGACTAAAACCATTGCGGCCGGGGATCTAAGCTGTTGATCTAAGCCAAAAAGATAAAGGGCGACAACAGAAGAAGAAAAAGGCAACTGTAGCGCAATTTTCCTAGTCTTACACCACAGTAACAACTTGTTTATTTCCTTAAGATATTTCTTCACAGTAGAATCCGCCCTGGAACTAAGTAAACAATGAAATAAAGAATTGAAATCCGGCCTAACAGCCGGAGGGAGCACCATCCATGCTTTACTTGCAATTGCGACCTGCAAAAAAAAATTACATCACCAAAATTTTACAACAACAGCATAGCAGCTCTAGCAATTGTGACGCAAGCTATGACAGCGAATCTAACAAAATGGTCCTATACCTATGACGCAATCCCTGCAGGCAGCATTATAGTAAGAAACTACACCGACCTCCCCTGGGCAAAAAAGGCATTCAAAGTAGCTCCTAAACAAAGGCCTAGCGAATAACCTACAAAGAAAACTAAATAACAAACGAATAATAACTGCAAATGTACCCTAAACGCGACTTGCTCTAGTAGAACATTTAAACCCCCCAAAGGCCCTTCAAACTTCATGCGAACGAATATAAGGTAGGCAACATCCTAACTAGGACACAGCCAGCTCGGACACTTAAAAGACCTAACAAGCAGCGAAAAACAATTTTTCATTCGCGTACAGGTCTCCCGTTGTAGAGAGAACTCGAAAAACCTTCTCGTTCTACTAAAAAAGCTCTAAAACAACATAATCTTCTTTAACGGACGCATCCGTCCCTTCACATGACCAGTGTCATTCACCTTGGACACAGCTGTCCATGCAACTAATGACCACTGTCAAATCCTGCAAATACCAGCAGTAAAAGCTAGTTCAGAAACCCTATAAAAATTCGAATCTAAGCGCAAAAATCTCGCCTGTAAAACGAGGGAAACCAAGGAATGAACTTAAATTTCTTCCCAGGGTAAGGGCTTGGGATGCGTTCAGCGTAAAGCATCCTTTAATGAACGATCGATTTTCGCTAGTCAGAAGGGGCCAGAAACTGGACGAAGGCCATAATGGGACTACAAGAGTAGCTCCATCGCTTTCTGCAGGCTCAGATAATGGATAACGCGAGCAACAGGAGCAACTGGAGGAACCACTAAACAATTCTCGGAACTTAACTCTTAGACAAAGAAGTCAATTCCTGATGCACCCGGATTCCAGAAACGCGAAAAGAATCTAGGAAGCTTTGCTGTATAAGAATTAGCAAAACAGTCAACTGTACGAGGGCCCTATATCTCTTCCAAACTTAGAAAGAGATCATGCTTGATTTGCCAATCGTCAAAATCTATAAGCCGACTGATGTAATCGGCCTTCTCATTTTCAGTACGTGGTATCCACTGCACCTCCAAACAAATACTGTGCTCCGCGCAAAACTGTTTATCAGTTTAATAGCAAGCCTGTGCCAATCCAATTTCATGCTTCCGACCTCAATGATACTAGCTGCCGTTTGGCTATCCGAGTGAAAAACGTGAAAAGTGAACTTTCCAAAATTGGCGCAAAAGACTCTAGAGCAAAAACAATGGCTGCAAGCTCTCTCCAAGTAGAACTCTTAGAACACTCTGAAGGCTCCCAAACCTTGTGACACACACAATTCTCATGGGAATAACCGAAGCGCACCCTGTAGCGCTGGTATCGGTGTAAGCGAAACGCTGTGGCTTATTATAGAGAAAACAATCGCGCACTTTGATGGAATTTAGATTGTTTTCCCAAAAGTATAACTCCCTAATGCAGTAGGGGTCCATCTTAACTTCCGAGTCCCAGTGCTGCGCACGTAAAGTAGACATAATACAGTTCCTGGTCATGATCCTAGAAATGTTCCCGGAAACAGGTGCTGTAGAAATTATCTGCCCTGTAAAAGAGGCCAATCTTCTGGCAGAAAGAATAAAAAAAGGAGGCGATAATACTGTCAATGGTACTAGTGATCTTGGCAACCCTCCTATCGACAATTTCAATGGTTCCGCGAGCACTAACCCAAGTGATACCCAACCAATCAAGCCTCTGGCAAAGTATCCACACTGACTTACCCTCGTTTGTAACAAAACCCGCCTTAGAAAGGTCAGCTCTAACGGCATCCGCGACAATACTGCAGACTTGAGAATCCTTTTCAATACTCCATCCGTCGTCAAGAAAAACAGCAACGCAAATGCCCTGATGCCTCCAATGTTTCTCAAGAGGATTAAGGATCTTTGTGAACACGTGAGGGGTGGACGATAATCCGAAAGGCAAAACTGTAAACACATGGAACTTCACTTGATTGGAATTAGAATGCTTCCAGGAAAAACCAAGATATGTTTGATGGCCCTCAAAAATTTCAACGTGTTGGTACCCACTTTTCAGGTCGAAGGAAAACATATATGCGCCCCGCACGAAGTAAGACATAGCTGTTTTCCATTCTTCGTAAAAAAACACGCATAAAACCTGAAAAAAGGGAGGGTGGGTGGGGCCAAATCTGAAAACATTCGAAGCAGAAACAGTCCCAAAGTGTTAAGATCGCAAGCGAGAGAGAGAACAGACTGAAAACAGCATCTTAAATAGGTAAAAGGAGCCAGTCGGAAGCTACGAAAAGCGCATTGCGACACCTAAAGGCGACAAACTGTAAGAAGAATGCGAAGCTAAAATAACAGTGGAAAATATATTTGGGACCGATACGTTTACACGTCGAAAATTAACAGTGCTGTGCCTTAAAATCGTCGACAAGGTCCCTAACATTTGGTGTGCTGTGGCGATTTTTTAGCGCGTGTAAATGGTTTAAAGGAGCAGAAATTAGGGCGGCCAGGAGCCCATCCTGGAGCGTGCAACTTCCATACAGCGTCTGTGAAACGGCGTTTTCACAAGTAGGTTTATTTTTAGACTAGCCCTTCCCGCGAATTAGGTCAAAAAACAAAGCCAGTTCCGGTTCGGTGACCCTATGACGTCAGCTGAATTTCTTGTAATTGATCATCGGGGTCCTGTGGGAGTCTCATTAGCGGGAAATTCAATCTAAAAATAACCTTACTTGTGAAAACGCCGTTCCACAAGTATAGTTAAGTTGTACGCTCCCGGTGATGGGCTCCTGGGGCGGTAGACTCTTAACTCAGCCGACTGAAAAGAAAAGGACGATTGCCGCAATCTGCGCAGCAAGCTTTTCGCGGTGCATCGCTACTCAAGCTGCAATTCTCACGTCTCTTGAAACAATCCAAGAGGATTTCATCAAAGTTAAAGTGCGTAATTATGTCAACTCCAAGTAAAATGAAGATATGATCCTCGCAATTACAACTGCAATTTACGCAATTGCAATTTAATCCCGAAAAAATTGCTCGGGACTTCAACTGGAAGAGTCGTCTTAGCCGTTAATTTCATTTCTATTTCCGCAGTTCATATCATTTAGATATGATTTCACTCTTTTCACGGGTAAGATGAACTCAATAAATAGGCCTGCTCCCAATTTATGGATAACAGCGCTGGTGGAGAGGCCACGGGTTCGAATCCCGTTGAAGACCCGAGGACTTTTTCGGGATTAATTTGCAATTGCTTAATTTGCAGTTGTGACTGTGAGGATCATATCCTCACACTCCACTATAATAGTATATGATATATGGGTACCAACGGTATATTCTCTTCATGTCATTACTAAGGGCCTTTTCATATGAGCCCGGTTGACCGGGTTGGCTCATTAACCGAGATGAAACTTGTTTCTGTTCATATGGTGACTTTCAGCCCGCTTTCCGAGATGAAAAAATTTGAAAAAGTGGTGACGCCACCATTCAGGCGTGAAATCTAAAGAACAAACCTGGCGAGAATTTCTCGAAATTCTTTCTTCTGTCAGTAGAACTATTCCAAGCTTCAGTATCGAAGAAAAGAGAATTAAAAGCTCGGTAATGTCCATTCTATCACGAAAATGCATTGTATCGTTCTCCTCCCGGTAACCGGGATGGAGTGTTCATATGGCAAAATTTCCAGCGCCCGCCTACCGAGACCCCGAATGGAAAAACCCAGATCTCGGCAACCGAGCTGGCTCGCCTTCTCATATGAACACATTGACGTTTTTACAAAGGATTTAGAGGCAAGATCTCGGAAACCGGCCTCTGGGGCCCGTTTCTCAAAAGTCTTTAAACTTTACGGGCCGTTTTCGGGTGTCACAATTCCCTTTGTATCTCAAGAAAGGAGAGGATTTAATTCGTCAAACTTCACAGTTATTTTTCTTTTTGTTGTCTTAAATACATGTTAAAAGATCGGCTTTCCAAAACAAGCGGTTGGCAATTTCACAAATGGCTTTTCGGGCCCGAAAAGTTTTCGGGACTTTCGAGAAGCGGGCCCCAGCCCGGTCAACCGGGCTCATATGAAGAGGCCCTATAAGACATCCACGCTGTAAGAATAATTAATCAGGCAATTAAAATTTAAAATAAGGTTTATAGCAACTGGCGACCTGTCAACGATTGTGAGTCCAATAAACTAAACTGAGATGAAATGGTGAGAAGAAAGAATAAATAATATATTTTTAATATTAATAATTTTATTATTAAGATTTTTTTCTTCAAATTTGTTAACTTATAGAACTACTTATGGGACTGCGAATTTTGTATCAGGAATAAATGCAATCCCGTTTGCCGATCGTGAGCTTTTTGTCCCCCAAAAGTACGTTTTTACTTTATCAATATTTTTTTCAATAAACGATATCCGAAAAATGGTCTTAAAAAAGCAGCTCATAGCTGAGACATCCCAGTACGCTTCGTCATCTCAAATTTTGAACTTAGGGGAATCCCCGACCATGAATAAATTTTATGACTATTATTATGCGATATGTTTTTCGGACGTCAAAAGCGTTCGTTTATTTGCGAAGAAAGCTTGAGAAATTGAAATCCACTGTGTGGATTCCTCAAGTAAATGATAATAAGCGAAAGGTAAGATTCTCTTTACAGACACATCCGAAAGTCTACGATATTTTTGGTATTGTTACAAAACAAATTTCTAAAACCTCTCTGACTCCGGTGCGTCATAGATCGGCTACCATCATAGGAGAATTTACCAGCGTTTAACGCATTTCAGTCGTACAGAGAGCACTTATATACTAACTATTCGTCTAGTTAGATAGTTATAGTTTGAGAGACGCTTGCCAATGGCATTGATCAAGTAAACTCATGATGTTTTCAGTGAAGACGGAAAAACAATAATCAAAACATTCGATCGTCCTCGCTCTCGCCCGTGAACTTTCCGGACTCTCTCGGCGCGAGTAGTCCTCTTGTTGCTGGTTGAAATGATCTAAGAATGAGTTGCATAGATGCAAAAGAAGACGACAAGTTATCCTGGCTGCTTCAGGCATTCAAAGGACAGGAAAGGAAACTAAGGAAAGGAAAGGAACTTTATTTAAAGTGTCTAGTCGTTCTAGCGCTGGAGCGCTAATTGAGGGGACACTGTAAACTGAAATTAACAATGAAAGCAAATTAAGTCAAATGTTGGTTTTTGAGGAGAGGGAGTACCCGGAGAGAACCTCTCGATGCAGAGTAGAGAACCAAGGGTAACAATTTAATACCAGTCGATGCGAATGACTTATTAGATCGGATATTCAATCTAGTTTGGATGCCGGCTCCATCCGTTGAACAAAAAGTCAAGTGTTGAATTAATTGTATGAAATCACTTCGTAGCGAAATTAGTACTTAACTAAAATAATAATTGTTTAGGAATATTGTACCGTGAGGCGATGTTTATAGATCGTGTATTTTTTTGTATTTTGATCGAATTTGTGACTCTGTGAAGACCGCGAGATTGCGATTGTCGCTCGATCTGTCTTTTGTTGTAAGAACGAATTTGCATCCGGTGTTTTTTCTAGAATTTTGTCGTTGTTGACTATTTAAGCACCTACATCCTCTAATCAGTTTTACCTATATAAGCAAGAAAAGCCCTTTTACCGCCTAAAATTGATAACAGAACCTTTAAAAAATTTATTTTTAAATGAAAACCTGCTCTTTAGATGCAATAGGAGGAAGGGGCCTTAAAAGATAATTATTCAGTTTGTTTAGTGTGTTATGATGTTAAATATTTATGATTTTTCGTATGAAATTATATTGGTTACACACTTGTCGCCATGGTAGTTACGAATAAACACCAGATTGTTTTGGGAACGAAATTTCCGGAAATTTATACTCAATTTACACTCAATTAAATCGGCTTTTATCTAGTTTAATAATTCAAAATTCATAAATTTTTGCGTGGCCTCTTGGGCTTCTCGAGATTCCCTGATATTTAAAATTCTAGGGCTGTATCTTGTACCATCGCCACAGTATTTAACGAAAAACGCCATTCACAAAAGAAAATTGCCCAAGATCTGAATATTAAAAAGGAATATTAAGAAGCTCACTTATAACCTTAAAAATGACTTAGTCGAACGTTCTGTCAATCATGTTATTATTTCTGCTGTCGCCGAAACAGTGCAATTATTTATTCAAAATGTAATAACCTGTCCACACGTTTCCGGTGATTCTGGCATGCAAATTCGCCATTTTTAAAATCCTCTCTCCACGATGGAAATTTTTTAATACCATCCGAGGCCAAAATCGGTGAACGGACGAATCCGAATATTTTAAAATTCGATAACGTTGCCGAACATCGGATCTAGTCTTTACAGCGTCAATAGCGCATGCTACGATAGAAAAAACTAACAGAAGAGTCCTGGAGACTAGAGTGAATCCGGATACGGGAGTCCACCCTATGTTAGTAGGGCCTTTGTTTATTGAAAAGTGAGCATCGATTTTTGTTTATATTCCTAGAAGAAATACATATGAACAATACGGTGCCTATGTTTGGCTCCAATATGCAGAATTTGAAGCAAATGATTCGATAAAAGTTTGAAGAAAATGTTAACTGAGTCATGTGTCATGTTTTTTTCGCTGTCCCGTGGTGTTTTAATTAATATGCGCTATTCACCGAGAAAGGCAATTCTGAAAACGATAAAAAACCATTCTCAACATGATAGGTGCAAAAATCAAGACCAAAGGAATTCGAAGCATTTGAGTCTACCGTATTCGAATCTGCCAATCAGTGCAACGCGACCCTTGGCAGTTCCCAGCCCCTCCTTGCAGTTCCCAACGGTCGCGTTGCACTGATTGGTAGATTCGAATACACTCAAATGCTTCGAATTCCTTTAGTCTGGTTTTTTGCACCGATCATGTTGAGAGAGCTTTTTTATGGTTTTTAGGATTGCCTTTCTCGGTGAATAGCGCTTATAAATTAAAACAGCACGGGACAGCGAAAAAAAGATGGCACATGACTCAGTTAACATCATATCGAATCATTTGCTTTAAATTCTGCATATTGGAGCCAATCATAGCTACCGTATTATTCATCTGAATTTATTTCGAAAGATGAAGTTCAAATTCGGCGAAGATATGGGGGCATCTCTAATCGACCGGATGCTGGTGTTTTTAAGTTGAGAATTTCACTGACTTGGCGTCAGTTCCAGCTTAAAGTGGACTAGGTCACGCGCCGGCGGCTAATTGCTATCTGCGTTTTAGGTTGTCTTGTCTCCTTGGCTAGTTCTAACCGCCGAGATCAAATATTCATCTCGCAAAATAGCGCTTAAAACAGCACGGGACGACGAAAAAAAGATGATACATGACTCTGTTAACATTTTCCTCAAACTTTTATTGAATCACATTCTTTAAATTCTGCATATTGGAGCAAATTACAGCCACCTTATGGTTCATCTGTATTTCTTCTATAAATAACAGATTTTAATGAACAACAGCCCTACAAACAGAGGGTGGCCTGCCTGTGCGTCAGCGTAAAAATGTATGAATCAGTACAGAAAAAAGTCGCAGAAAATAGAGATTACTTCCTGATTGGTGAGCGCGTACGATTTTTATTCTCGAGTTATGAAGAATCGCAAACGAACGAGTGAGCGCAGCGAACGAGTGAGCTTGCGATACTTCACAACGAGTGAATAAAAATCGCACAAAGCGAACCAACCGTGGTGTAATTTATTTATTATATAAGTATTGAGATATTACTAAATAAATGTTGGGTTTTTAAGAATAATTCCAGTCTAACAGGTTTGTTAAGTTTCATTATACAACGAGCTAATCATCCCAAAACAAGCCATGTATTACTGCACTTGTCCAAGACTTTTCAGTGATTTGTATCAAAAGTGTATGTCGTGTAGAGCCACTGTGACATTTATTATAGAATCTTTTCCCCTCTCTCTACAACAAAGCATTTTTTTTAGGAAATCACTGTTTTGCTGTCTCAGCTGCGCGGCCGCGACTGCAGTGGCGGGAAAATGAAGTGATTCTATTGGTCATACGATTTTTCTCCACCAGAGAAGCCTGAGACGATATTTGTCACTAGTGAAGAAAAAAATGTTACCAATAAGAATACTTCTTGTCCGTGAAAAACGATTTTTACATCACTGGTTTAGAGTGAGTAAAACTCAATACTGTTATGTAATATTGAAAAGTATCCGGATACGTGAAGACGGGGTTCATATAAAACACCATATATAGTGTCACTGGTGCATTTTGGGGGAGTTTCAAGAGAACATTTGAGCTCAGCACTGCCACAAAGATTTCGGACATTTTTGATCTACACTATCCTAAAATTAGTTGTAGAGAATTTAACACATGTCTAACGTCAACTTCAAATGTCTTAATTAAAAATTCTCCTCTGTAGGTGAAGAAAAATTGCAGGACCTTTCGCACAGAGACAATTTGAAAGATTCAATTTAGACTAAATTTTTCAAATTGTAATCCATTTTCAACCGAGCCATCCACTGCGAAAAAGCCTTACAAACAGTTTTAAGACACAAATATACCAATCATTCATAAAAATAGGCCGTTTCTGGAAGGCTTTGTGCCATACAATTAAAGCTTTTAATTGTTCAAAACATGCTTAAGTATCCGTGACCGAGCCGCTTTGTTAATAATAATAATAATAATAATAATAATAATAATAATAATAATAATAATAATAATAATAATAATAATAATAATAATAATAATAATGTGCCTGCTCAAAGATCGCCCAGACACACTACAAAGCCAGGCAGGACACGATGCTAAGGCCGATATACCACCGCTTACTGGATAAGTACAATTTCCAGAAAAGTCATCATGAAAAGCTATGTTACCAACAGAGCCTACCTGACGCAGTGCTTGAAAATGAGAAGGCAAAGATATATTGGAATTTGCCCTTTATCCTTGAGAAGCCACGGGAAAATGGAGCTGATAATAGTAATGATAACTATAATGATAATGATAATGATAATGATGTCATTGTTATTATTTTTATTATTATATATTTATTTATTTTTTTTATTTAAGCAACATGACAGATTTGAGACCCATAATAACACACTCTGAGCAAAGCCACACATTTGGAGAATTTTGTCAACACCCCCGCGCCGTGGGTCCTCTTAGCTTGTCAAGGAAGAGTATTCCCGCGCGCTTTTTGGTTGGTCCGTATGTGGCTATTCAATATCGGCTGGAAATTTTGCAAGTTCCAGAGGAGGAAATTTGGAGGTGTGTCATGTCTCCCACTGCAGATGGCTTTGCTATTGTAAGTCAGCTTACGTTATACGTTCACTTTTTTTTTTATATGGTCGATGTTTTGTTAATCAGGATCGTGAAAGGTAATACTGTACTGAAGTAAATTAAAAGAAGGCTACAATTGATTAATTAATTAATTAATTAATTAAGTAATACTTTTTATGGAGGGTGGGGGGGGGGGGGGTCTCGCTCAGGAGTGTAAATTGCAGATTTTTGTCTCACTTAAGGATTTTATGAAGGAAAGCCATTTTTTTCCCATTCTGAAAGGAACTGTACTAAAACGCCATGACACTGTGTGGGTGGTCTAGACCAAACAGAAGTCTAAAGCAGTAATCGTTAACATCTTGAGCGCAACCATTATAGGTTTGATTTAGATGGTTTTTTTAGTATGATCTCCTTTAATTTTGGTGTTTGATTATTATTTTTTGATTTTCCGTCGAGCATCACCATCACTTTTTCCACCGGCCCCAATCGTTCTTAGAGATTTTGCCAGTCTCTGCTTGCTTAAATGACGCCCAGGGAGTTCGGGCATGTACATAAACGAGTGAGTGTGATCCTCACCGTCTGTCATTGTTTCAGTTTGCTTGACTACATTTTTCTCCTCTCCAGAACAATGGAACCTATTTCTTAAAGGTGCATATTTCACCAAGTGGATTGATCTTCACTCAGGCTGAAGATTATAATTTCCGGCGAGATCTACAAGGATCCACAGGAATTGTTATCCTCTTGCTTCCCTCCTCAATACCAAAGGTCTTCACATTCACCGTAAAGCTTTTTTCCTTTGATGGGGACCAGGACGTGTTTGTGTCTTGTCTGGAACAGCAAATTCCACTCCCCGGACCCTGGCTGGAGCAATACCAGGAGGGGCCTGCTATTGAACATCCCATCAAGAAAATCAGGCCTCGAGGTCATTGTCGCCATTACAATGCATTGTTTCAAAATACTAAGATCTTGGGGTCCTGATCGAATATCGGGCGTGTGTGATATGTTACACGTGGTGTCAATCATGCACTTCCTCTACTTTATGTCCATCATTCTCTCCCTTGGGATAATTTTTAGTTTCGCCCCCATCCCTCTGTAAGCTTATGATCCAAGATGGCGGTCGATCATTAATCGCTTGGATTAATTCGCTCGCTCACCCAAACTACTTCTGCTTTGCAGGCTAAGTCGCATTCTTTTCGCCTCAAGGAAAAATCGAAACTTCCGTCCGGAAACTTTGGTTGAATGGATCGCGCCCCAGATTCTAAGTTTAATTCCTTAATTGTGGGTTCCAGTAGAGGATTTCGAATCTTTCATCAGTGTTTTACCGCAGTTGCTTGAAACCTGCAATCTGATTCGCTGAGTGAATTTCCGTTATCGATAAATTTTGAAACAGTGACGGGCGCTTCACTGATGCATGTCACACAACGGTGGAATGAGTAAACTCTTGGTCGATGTTGTGGTAAAAAACAAATACAATTGCGGACTCACTCAGGCTGTGCCTCGTGAGTTCATCACATTCGACGGCTGTGATGATGAATATCGTTGTCGATATGATAAGAGTAAAAACAGCACCAAGCCACAGTTCGACTTGTTAATTTTCATATTTACAACAGGTATGTGGACCAACGAGGCGGGAATGTCAATTGTCAAACGCTTTCAGCGTTTAGCAGATGATGGTAAGTTTTAGGTACATTTTATGTTTTACATTCGGGGTAAGTTTACAGCACTTTGGTCTTGGAAAATGCTTATTTTATTTTTTCTAAGGAATGCGAGAGATCTTCATGGAGAACTTGGAGAGGCTCAAAGAGTATGCTGACACGCATGCGCGGTTCACAGATTTGATACCTCTTGTATTATATGAGGTTTGTCAAGACTGTTTAATCCATGTTTGAAATACCTAGAGTGAAGCATTTCTGGAATAATAGTGTGTTTTTGTAATAATAAATATAGAATGTAATCGTTTGTCTCACGATGTGGTCAGTTAGCGATGCAGATTGCAACGTGTGATCTGTGTGTCTGTATTTTGTCTTATTTGTCTCTTTTGACAAGAGTGGATAAAGTAAGAGAACTTATCCGCCATACATTGTAATCTTCCAGTGAAAAGTATTCGAAATCTATTTCTAGCCCCATGGTCATTTTTAAGTCGGCATCTGATTGGTTAGAAAGAATGCCGTTAGGTAAATTTATACTTGCTGGGTCCAAAAATAGCACGGGTTTGTTCATAAAAAAATATATTTCAAAGGATTATTATTATTCATGGCGATCGGCTGTGTTCAGTTTTTCACTTTTTAAGTTAAAAATACTCTGTTGTTAGTAGGTATAATCATGCTTCAAACTCATTTTAGTGTTAACTCCTTAATAATATTATTGCGTTTCACTGTTAAATGTGCACACAATGAATGTAATTTTATTCTTAGCTAGAGATGGAGCTCATAGTGGTAATCTATAGTTTTCTAATATGCTTTCTCCCCAGGAAAAAAAAAAACTAAAAAAGAGTTATTTATAAGAAAAATTATTGGTATAGTTACTGTATAAACATAAATATAATGTTTTTTTTTTTCGTTCTGGCAAACAAATCTGAAAATGATTATCATCGAAGTACGAAGTGCAATAAGCAAAAACGAGAGTTCTTTTGATGTGTATGTTTTTGCAACAACAAAGGTCAGTTCCTTCATGTATGACCACACCCCTCACAGCACTGACGCTTGTCTTAAAGGTCATGACGACAGATAACATTTTTTCGCATAGTCCACAAGTACAACTGACTTTAATCTATATAATTTTTACAGCTGGCAGTGCTAGACTTGAACGAAAACCAGATCGAGGAGGCAAAGGAACATGCAAAACGCGCCCTGGTGATATCACGGACATATCATTCTACCAATCATTGTTTCCTCCTATCAAAACTCAAGTATCTTGAATCAGCGGTGGCCCGTAGGGAGGGGAATTATGCACGGGCTAAGGAATTGCTTGATGACTCCATAGAGGTAAGAGAGGGAGCGTACTGCTACTTAGCTTTAAGACCTAACAGGTGTTCTTTCCTTTATTTTGTGAATTATGTACGTTACATACGTACATACATATATACGCTTTTTGTTTCAGCAAACGTAATTTTCTTTTATATTTCATTTATCACTTTATGCTTTTTTTTTTCAGTTATGCATAAATGAATGACAAATGACATCAAAAGTACTAGAGCAAGACAACTTAAAAAAAAACACAGCTGCTGCTTTTTTTCTTAATTAGAAATGAATGATTTCTATCGTCTCTATTTCAGCTTTTGCTACCTTGTGCTGCTGGTGAAGAAACTACAGAGAACAGATATTGCGTCGCCTCTTTTTATGTAGAGAAATCCGCCAAAATTGGCATCACTGAAAACGAGGAGGCTATTGCAGAGAGTTGCTTCCAAGATATTGAACACCATTTGAATGCTGAAACACGTCCCATCACCAATCGCGTCCAAATTAGAGCAAAGAATAGGCAGCTTGCTTTTTATGTAAAGAGTTCAAGACATCTGAAAGTCCTTGACGTCCAGGGTTGGGTGTCTCAAGAGCATATGGCTAAAGCATTGCAACTGATTAAGGAAATTGAAGAGAGGCTTTTGGTCTTTTACTCCAAAAAGGCACTGTTAAGTTTTGACATCGTCAAAACGGATTACTTCATAAGGGAAAGGAACTTTGTTCAAGGTATAGTACAGCGTTAGAACTAAAAAAAAAAATCATTATTTATTCAAAGTTAAATCTAAGAGACACATGACCGATAACTATAGACCACTTTCATGACGTCTGTCATTTTGTTAACTCTTTTCTATGTATGTAAATTGTAAGTAATGGCTTTGTAGAAGTAAATAATTATTGTTGTGAATTGTGCACATGGCAACTAGTTCAGAAAGGTTATAATGAACATACAACTATAAAAGAATAAACGAATGGGCCACCATTATGAAAGAGGTCTATATAGGTGTTATTTACCGGCAAAGAGTAAGTCTGTAATGTGTGAAATGCTATCGTGGTCTTAAATATGCTGTTCACTTAAACATGTCAAAATACGTATATCTAAAAAGCGAAACAAGGCAAATTGGAGGAAATACTGCTTGGACTATAAAAAGCAGGCAGCTTGTTTCTGCATTTTCCCGCCATTATCTTAGGAGACTGATAAGCACTGCTAGACAAAGCAGCTTGCTACCGTCCCTGCCAAATAGGCGCGGTCAAGAGAATATGATGTAAGAGAGCTTATCCCCCACACATGACCCTCTTTCTATGATAATTGTAGAAGAAACAAAATAGGAAATAAGAGAGCTAATTCCCCATACATTCCCTCTTACTGTGATAATTATTTTAAAGCCATTTTTAGTTCCTCGATTATTTTAAGGTCGACGTACGATTTTTCCGAAAGAATGACGTAATTCATTCTGGGTCCAAAAATAGCACTGCCGAGATCGAAAAATAGATTTCAAGTAGTTATCATGGGGCATGGAGATAAACTTTCTTACTTCATATTCTCTTTGCGCAGTTTAGCTGTTCTCGCTCATTTCCGTTGGATTCGGTGCATGTAAAATTCGACGACCAAAAAGACCGTAAATAGTAGCCGAATGGAAACAGAAAAATAAAAGTAGTAATTGACTCTATCCAAGTTGTAAATACCTCTTACTAACCGAGTTCGAGGTCCTTACTGTAAGTTATGGACCGAGTTTTTTTCCCGTTGATTTATGGCCCAAGAGCGAAGCGCGCGGGCCATAAAACGATGGGGAAAAACGAAGATCCGTAACTTAAAATAATTACCGAGAAAACGAGGTTAGTAAGATATTTATCATATCTCTGAGGTTCATCTGGAAGCGGAAGTTTCAACTGCCACGTAGATTGCCGTGTCAAAATCCGAAAAACTAAATCTTCTTGGCTGTTTGAAATACAGTGAAACCCGGTTAATATGGACACCAAGGGGACATGCCCAAACACATGAATGTTTTAGTGATAAAAAGCTATAGCAGACATTTCGACTAGAAAACGTACGTTGTCTCTTTTTCAAGTTTAACTATACACGACATTGCCGTGAAAGAGCATGAAGGCTACGAGCAATGACTGCAGCAAAAAGCCAAGGAAGTGAAACTGCAATAGGAGGCAGACTACAGTTTTTGACACGGGACAGAAAAAAATTGTCGTTGTCCATACCAAAATGCGTCCGTATTAAGGACAATTTTTCTCTGTCCCTTGTCAAAAACTGTAGTGGGTAAATTTTGGAGAGAATATATGATCTTTTTGTCGGGGCAAACGAAACGGTTCGCTATACACGGGTGTCTGTATTAAGCGGGTGTCCGTAGAGCGGGGTTACACTGTTGTTGCTTGCAAGATTCAAACAGTTTTACAAGTTTAGGTAACTGAGACGACATGAAATACTTGCTACATAACGTTTTATCGAAATTCTAAAATTAGCGGGCCGTACTGTAGAATACTGTCCGCTGATTTAGCCAGCGCGCATACTATCTGAGAAATACAATAAAAGTCCGAAAAATAACAATGGTGGCCCTTTCTAAGTCGTACTAAAATTGCTGAGTTCAAATCATACGTACTTTCTTTATTCCATTTGACAGGAATTGCCCCATCACAGGAGGCCCAAACAAAGATTGCAGCTGTGCAGCCGACTGGGAAGACAGCGCCGAGATTAGATGAGGAGGAGGAAAACCGCACCCTTCCTTTCTTTTACCCTTGAAGGTCAATACCCTTTTTACGCGGGATGCATACCATACATACCACGTTATAAAACAAGTTGAGTTTTTTTTTTCATCGTAGTCACAAAAGTGCATTCTCCAGGGATAGTAGATTAACCACTTGATAAGAATCCCGTATGATACAACCGGAGCCATTGCGCCCCGAACTCGGGCCATCGGGCCCCAGGGGTGAGTAAGTTCCCACTAAGCCATCGAAGCAACAGAGATAATGTGATGGTTTGCTTTACACTTAAATCTTTCATGGCGGCCACCTTTGACCACATAAAGGAACTAGACTTTGCTATTTTAGTTCATTCATGGTCACTGCGGATGAGGCATTGCGATGAAACAGATGTAGACAGAATTTGCGGGTGTGATTTCACAGTTCACAT
Organism: Montipora foliosa; assembly: GCF_036669935.1. Taxonomy (NCBI): domain Eukaryota; kingdom Metazoa; phylum Cnidaria; class Anthozoa; order Scleractinia; family Acroporidae; genus Montipora; species Montipora foliosa. The sequence continues at coordinate 69,318,223 of NC_090871.1, read as the reverse complement.
CACTTCGTAGAAAAAATCGAAATTTACTGCGATGAAGTTGATCACGTACAAATGTACAAAAGAAAGAAAAATTGTACGTTGTTTAATAAATAACATTAAATCACAAGTGTACCTCTGGAAAAGTTGTTTTCTGTACCTATTATTTCGCGACATTCCGATTGGCCATTCCGAAATTCAGCAGGGAACTGGGGCGAGTTTTAAATTTTAACTAATCGAAGAACTGACACCACCACATGAAAGATCGTGTTAAGATTGGTCATTTGACCAAGTATGATGCTTTATGGGTGAACGGAGACCAAGTTATGAACCTTGAAATACGGTTTAAAATCCGTACAAACGTCTCTAATTTTGACAAAGCGTCCCCACAAATCAAATTTTTTTTTAATCAGTTTAGTGACAACTGTAAAATCACGTTATATACCTACAATTTGAAAGAAGCTGCGATGAAAATCGCTATGTTTGCCCATTTTAAAGAGTATCAAAGAAATCATAAAAAAAATTAAGAGGTTATATGGTTTTGGGGGACGCTGTATCAAAATTAGAGACGCCTGTAGGGATATTGAACCATGTTTCTAGTCCATTACTTGGTCTCTGTTCACCCTAAAAGCACCATACTTGGCCAAATGACCATTCTCAACATGATCTTTCATGTGGTAGTGTCAGTTTATCGATGAATGAAAAATTGAAACTCACCCCAGTTCCCAGTTGAATTTCAGAGCGGCCAATTGCGTGGATCAGGAAATCAGAACAACATATAAGGGCTTGAAGACGACACGTTCGCGGGGTTGAATCGAGTTCAAGTATCATTTTACATGTAAGAGTCCAGTCGAAGCTAATACAAAGTGCGAGGGTCAGTGAGCTAAGTTCACAGTTCACATAATATGCTTCCCTTATTTCAACAAATGAGCACCGAAATCGGCAAGAATTTCTTTCTCGGGACCATGAATACGAGCAAAATACGAGATACATTAAAACACAGCATGAGATGTGATGCTGATAAATAGTAAACCAGCTTTTTACTAGGTAACTGAAAGGTCTCCGAGTTATAATCTCGTTTGACTTTTTTCGGTGCAACAAAATGCACAAAGAATTTCAGGTATTCCAAGTCATTAGGACGCGGATATTTTATTGGTTGAAAACTATGCGCGATAACCCCTTGGAAGAGGTTGTAATTGAAAATATAAACATCTTCCAGATGGAAAACAAACACCCAAGGTCGCAAGGGTAAACATAACCCATGGGTAAACATAACGAACTCGAAAGCGAATGAAAGGATCCTGTCAGTGATATTGGGATATTAAAACCAACTGACACGTTAAATTGTTGCAAAATCCACGTTATCTCTATCCTTGTTTGTTGGTATTGTAGCCAGGAGTGTTAAAATAAATTGAGGGATGATTGGCTGATTACTTGCTTGACTTTGTTCGGTGCAGCAAAACGGACAGTAGATTTACGAGGTGGTGATTTCTTTGGCTAAAAGAAACTCCCTTGACGAGACTATACTTTTTCCAACGACAACAAAGAAACAGCCGTGGTGTCGAGTGTCGTTGAAGGGGATTTCTGCGCGTGCGAGGCTTCAAACAGCTTCAATTCTGGCAAAGTTCGATGAAAATCCGGATTTATAACATACAGTGGGGCAACCAAAGCGATTGGAGCTGTACATGTGTTAGGATTTTAGTGTAATGTCGTTCGCCGATTTAGAAACTCAAGCCCATGTTCTGAGTGAAAGCTCAATAGCAGCTAAAAGTGAAAATGTCGGATTCAGTCTTCTCGAAATGTTATGTGGAAAGCCAAAATGGACAAAAGTGGTCGATAATTTTTCTGTCGAGTCCAGAATTCTTTCATCCAGTGGAGAATCATTTTCTCTAGTCCAGTTTTTTTTTTTTTACTCGGTCGAGAATTATTTCTTCGAGGCGAGTTTTTTTAACCAGTCGAGAATTTTTGCAGTGAGTTAAGAATTATTTCTCGGAGTCGACTGTTTTTTCGACACTCCAGAATTTTTTTGACCTAGTCGAATATTTTTTTTCTGCGGTAGTCGAGAATTTTTTTCTGCGGTAGTCGAAAATACTCGATAAACCTTACAGTCGTTTCCCGCCAAAATGTCTAAAATGGTCACATAAACATATAGGAGAACCCCAAATCCTTCTAAGCTATCGTGTAAATATTCTAGATTTCTGTCGTTGCCTGGCGACCGCCATGTTGTTTGATTAAAAAAAGCGGATTTTTTGTGAATAATGCTGCTAGTGAGGCTCTAGATGGTTTTCGATCACGTTACGAGACGGCCATGTTGGTGCACAAAACAACAGCAAATTATGCCTCATGTTTTGCAATATCATAGAGCCAAATTCCCAAAAGACTTTTTTTCTCCATTGTTCTGTGCACCAACATTGCTGCTGTGACATCTGCTGAAAACCATCTTTATAGGTAGTGTAGGGTTGTACGTGATAACAAAAGGATTGATTTCCGTTGTTTAAGCGCGTCAGCACGGGGAATGTCAGTGGCCAGCTATATTTGGGTTTTGAGGAAGAAAACTGAGTAGACACTTAGGCTAGCATCAAATGGTATGTGATAGATCAAGTGAATGATATTTTGCGACAACAAAATATAAATCCATTCTACCTCGTACACCGAAGTGGGGAGATACTCTCTTATATGGGCTATATAGGTTTGTGCAGCCCCAAAGGATAAGGTTTTTAGCCAAGTTTTTTCATCCTCTATGATCTTCTATGATCTTCTATGACCAGCTCCTGACGTCAGTGGCTTCATAGCTCAGTTGGTTAGATCGTCGCACCGGAATCGCGAGGTCACGGGTTCAAACCCCGTTGAAGTCCTGAATTTTTCAGGCTTCTCTCTACACAATTGCAAAAATTGCGTTCATAACTGAGAAGATCATAGCTTCACTTGATTTCATATCCGCAGTTCATATATGATTCCTTTCATATACCATTCATCATTGATTCATTCCTCTCGGGATCATTAGGACCCACAAATGACTAGCTCCCGACGTCAGTGGCTTCGTAGCTCAGTTGGTTAGAGCGTCGCACCGGAATCGCGAAGTCACGGGTTCAAACCCCGTTGAGGTCCCGAATGTTTTAGCCTTCTCTACGCAATTGCAAAAATTGCGTTCATAACTGCGAAGATCATAGCTTCACTTGATAAAATGTACAGTCAGACTCAATTTGTGCGAAGGTTTGTGATCATTTTTATTATTATTCTTGCATGTTTTTTAACACCCCTTTTTTACATTTTCATAATTTACATACTTTTACTTCTTTGTTTTATGATCGTACTTATGAAAAATTGTTTGATTTTCACTCATAAGCTTGATAATGACCGAATTTGGTCGAAACGTCGCGCGCTTTAACCGTTAGTTTTTGCTTCAGATAACCACATAATTGCCCCATATTATCACAAAGAGGAGGTACCACCACTGTGGGTTTTTGTCAAAAGGCAGGACATCGATTATGCATTCATGTACATGTTCACTGTGCACACACCATTATCATAATTATGCTTAAAAGCCTTGTCAACCTTTATCCAATTGCTGGTTTTCACTCACGTGATCAACAGCCATGTTTTTCAACGAAAACAAAAGGAAGCGTTTGCATAATAATAGAGTTAAATTCCCGGAGGATTTGGTCGGGGCACGAACATGACCGCCTTTTCTTTGTTTAGGGGCACCAACATGGCGGTCGTGACGTCATGTGAAAACCGAGAATAGGGCGACATCAAAGAGAACGTCAGAAATTTGCATATTTAGTGACCAAAGACAATAGCTTTGCACGCCCTGCCCGTGCGTTTTTCACTTTTGTCCATTTGTTAGCCGTCGTCAGCAAAACAACACCGTGAAATGACCAAATTTAAGGTTTTATGAAGGACGTCTGCTTTTGAAGATAAATTTTAATTTTCTCCCCTAAATAAAGCGCCGCTCATAATGTTTTCATTTCTGAGGGACTGCCATTCCTTTCTAACATTAAAAAACTTGGAATAGTCGTGAAGTGATTACAATAATGAGAATTTAGGTTTTGAGATGACGTTCTCGTTCCCGTTCCCGTCGTCGTTGCTAAAGCTCCCTAATGACTTCCCTATGGTCCTTTTTTTTTTTGCAGAGTTCTTTAGGTATTTGGTGTAACATTAGGAAAATTAATCCTTTGTAGTGTCTCCTTGTTATCAATTACAAGGCAAGCCCTCAGCTGTTGCAGACAAACAGTGTCAATTGATTTTTAATATCAAAGGGAGAGTATGATGTCTTTCGTTGTGCTTAAGGTTGTCAATGAGGAGCTTTACTTTCTTCAGTATACTTCCGTGCCCACCGTTGAATCCATTTTTGATTCAGAATACATAGTCATTATCTATAGCATATTAATCGTGAACAGAAGGTCTTATAAATTAAGAAGCGAGAACTCAAGATCTAAAATAAAACTACCGAAGCAAAAGAATTTTGTTTTTGTTTTTAATGTAAGGTCGTTCTCTTCAGACCTGGAGAGATCAATATACTTCTCATTAATTATTTACTAATTAAAATCAAATACTTAAAGATATGCAATGAGTCCAAATTAAAAAAAAGTGATGGGCAGTCACAAGGATCTATACACCTTATTTCAAAATGGCTGGCATGCATTTTAGTGTTCTTTTGTTTAATTGCAAATTGGCCCTTTTCTTTTAAATTTTACATTTCAAAGCGAGGCCAAAATGGCCAATTTGCAAGGAAGCAAAAGAATACCAAGATGACGGCCATTTTGGAATAAGATGTATGTTTCCGACGGAATAACTGTGAGCAGAAGCACATGAAGCATATAACTTGCAACTCTTTTGCTCGGAACAAAGCTGGGAATTTAAGGAAACCGATTTTATGCCCAAATATGGACAAAAATGGAAAATGCGCAAGCTACGTTACATCTAAAGAAGGGAATTTTTAAACTCAAAAAACGCCAGCTCTGAACCAGAGTTAAAAGCTTAAGGGTCATGAGCTGCTGCTGTGAAGGATGGCAACACGTATTGACGAGTATGTGTTTTCTTTTTTTGTCATCTATTTTGTTTGGACTTTGTCATGGCTCCCTCCAAGGTCAGAGAAGACTCGATGTAGTATGCTGAAAAAGCTTGAAACCTTAAATCTAATTTTATGTTTTCTTGACACGTCTACTCACATACCATGCACTAATGTCCGGTGCGATCCTTCCGTTACTTTAATAGATCTCGATTTTTTTTTTCTCAGTACATATCCTCTTCTTTAGTTTTCCAAAGCTTTTCTGACACTAACTTTTTTTTTTCTGGCAGAAAATGTTCGAGTCCCGCAAAAAGTTATAACATTTACTAAGTTGTCAGCAGGATGCTGGCTATATTTTAGTCAATGTTTCGAGGTCATAATTATTTAGTCCTATCCTGAAAAGTAACTTCAAGTAAAAGGAGTATAGACTTGAAGGTACAGAAATCACAGGAAAAAACTGTTACAGTCAAGTCAGTCTAAAGTGTTTTCAAAGAAAGTGTTTGTATCCGAAAGAAATAAGTTTTAGAATCGACTTTTTTGGCTTCCAAATTTCGCGAGCTCCGCCATCTTGAATAATTGTGACTTGTTACGGTTGCCCTATTGTTATTAGACAACGGCTTTTTGTGTCAGAACGATAGGGCAACCGTAACACGTAACAATCATTCAAGATGGCTGCGCCTTCGAAATTTGAAAGTGAAAATAAGCGATTTTAAAATTCACTTTTCTCTATATAAACACTGTTTTAAAAACAAATTTCGAACAAATTTGTTTGTTAACATAATTTCGTTCTGTTTAAGTTTATAATTATTCTGTAGCAAGAGTGGGGGTTTCCTATAAAACCTCAATTTTACGATTTCACGTCGTTGTTATGAAGACTACCGCTTAAGTTGTGCATGCGTTGCCGTAACCGTTGTGGTTTCTTTAAACTACTTCGTCGTTTATAGTTGGCATTATTTTATCGCGCTGTTTTGCTTATAGGGTGTTTTCACGTGACGTCACGGCGGCCATGTTGGTGTCCCCAACTAATCCTCCAGGAATTGAGCTCCATTATCATGAAAACCTTTTCTTTTGTTTCGGTGGAAAAACGGCTGAGTGAAAACACTCTATAAGGATTAAAGACACTCCTTAATTTCTTTGGAATTCAATTTAACTGATTTAGTTAATTTCCTGTCACATCACATAACGCTACTACTGCCCACTGCTTTCTAATCTCGTTCTTGTTAAAGGAATAAATTAGAAAACTGAACTGTACTATCACTGTGTTTTTCTTTGTTAAATAAAGATTGTTGTATGATATGGCATGGCAAATGTATTGAGTCTTGCTTTTACAGAGGTGCCTCTTCGCAGTCTTGAACGTCAGGACTCCAGGTTTTTCCGGACCGAGTGTTCACGATCTTGTCCTTTGTCCGTCTCTGTATTCTTCGCTGCATTCGGGGAGCACCGATTCCTTAAGATGGCTATTTTGGCTCTATATAGCTCTAGGGACCTCCTACTGGCAGCAAACGATAGGAAGATGAACAGACCTGTGAACAAGGAACAAAGAAAACTACTAAATTCAGTGGACGAACGAAATGCCAAGAACTGTTACACCTGAATGTTTACTGCTTGAAAACCATAGCCTCTTAGATTTAACGGTAGAATTCTGTATGCACACTTCAAGTGTAATGTCATTTGAGCCGACTGTCTACCACAAAGCGGGATGGACAACCCTAAACTTGAGATAAGGCAGTTGGCCTGAGCCCACCGCTTAAAACTTTGGGGTGGTATGTAACAACCTTAATATTTTACTGAAGTTGCGATTGGTCTGGCAAGCGAAGTTAGATTATTTATTGCTCAAAATGTTAGAAGGAGAACCAATCTGTGCTACGCTTCACGGCTTAAGCACTGGTTGTTGATAACGATGATGATCATGACACGTTTGAAGCTTGGACAGAACGGCTCGTCTTATAATAAAGCAAAGATCGAAACTTTCAGTAAGATCAAGTCATACCCCGAATGTGCATGCTAAAAGTATCCTTTTAGCATGCACACTGGTGACCATATCATACAATGAAAAGCTGTTGGATTGACTATATACTGTGGGAGGTCCAAAACTTAACATGATGTAACAAATAGAGTATATTACATGGTCGCGCGGAGATAAAATAAAATAAAAATATCTTCTCGAGTGTTGAAAAATATCTTACGAGTGAGCGCAGCGAGCGAGTGAAATATTTTTCAACAAGGGAAGAGAAAGCGGCCATGTAATATTCTATTTATGATATAAACACCAATGAAATACCAAAACATTTCACGAAAGGCATCGGGAAGGCACGATTTTTTTTATGTAACCATAACAACAGCGACATTTTCACTTGTGAAGATATCATGTTTTCGCGCGAAAGCTCTCTTGGTATTTCATTGGTGTTTAATAAATAAATAGCAAGTAAATTATGGACTGGTGATTATAAAGAATAAGTCTCATTTAATTAGAAGGATATATAACGGAGCCTTGGACAGTCAACAAATGATGACAGTTGACTTGGTTCAATTATGTTAAAAAAGATAATCTTGCAAGCTGAACGATCCTCAAATATAGTTAGATATAAAATTTGAGCGCGGTCTATATGAAAAGGAAGTTAATTATGGACTTTTCAAAATTGCTTTGTCTTTTCTTTTTATACTGCCGTTAGGGAACGACGGTTATTTAGATCAAGGAAATTAGGGGGCTCCTCGTAGCCTCGTATGCTTTCTCCCTTCGGCTTAACAATCAACGAGCCCCACATCTCTCATGCTCCATCCCTCATCCCTCTTGATAATGAGGGGAAGTTAATTTCAGACTTTTCAAAATCACTTCGTGTTCTCTTCCCAGACAGAAGTCACAGAACGGCCGTCTTTTAGGGGGTGCATGGGAACAAGAGGGAGAGTATGCTCAAGTGTATCCTACCCTAAATCTTTTCACAGCCTTGTTTTCTCCCTTCGGCTTAACAATAAATGAACGTCTCATCTTACATGCTCCAGCCCTCATGATCACCCCACTTAATAGGAGAAGCCAGATTCAGATATTATAGATGCCCCTCAGGTCTTTAATCACCTCTAATTTCATTGGAGCAGCATGGAACATGGCTCTAATGCGATTAGGGTTAGGCCCCATTGTTTTTGCTCTGTACTTTTGTGCCCCATTGTTTCCTGAATCGATAGGCAAATCTTTGCTGAAGTAATTCTTTGCATTTTTTCTCATTTACATACATGTTTGCTGACGGAAGGTATCATGCTATTCACAAGTTGACTCCAAAAGGTGAAAGAACGTGTTAAACGTGGTTAAATTTCCAATTTTAAGCCTTTTGGCTTTGATAACGTGCGAGTTATTGTAGGCTTATAGGGAGTTTAAGCATGCGACGTTTTTGAGCCTCGGACGGCAACCGGGAGCGAGCTGGTTTCCTTTTTAACTAAGACTCTTTCCTCGATTAGAGATGATTAGGTTGAAAATCTGGGAGACACTACTGTCCTGGCATGCGAAATGATTATTTCCGGTTGCCGTCTGCGGCTCAAAAACGTCGCATGCTTAAACTCCCTCATAAGCTCATACATGCTTTGTAAAATTTCGAACTTTCGAAGCGGAATTACTCAGACATTACACTCACATTATTTGGTAAATTGCGCTTTAAGTTTCAGAGATAGCTCATTATGCAATAAATTTTCAAATTTCAGTGCTATTTTTAGATTAGAAAACGATGCAAATTAGGAAAAAAATATGAACAAAGATTTTCCTTTTGCGAGGGCCATATTGTAAGAGCTGCATGCGTCCTCCCCCAAGACCCTATTGTAGACTGATGTTATAACTGTGTCATGTCAGGATAAGCCAAAAAGGTACAAACAATGAAGGAAATAAAACAAAGAAAGAGCACAATACCTTGAAGGCTGTTCAGAACAACAAATGGGTACCACAGCAATGACAAGGCTTGAACGTTGGCAGCGATTCCAAGAATCCATGTTACTCCCATGACTGACGCTATTTTAACACAAATCAAGGCTACTTCGGTGCTATTCCTCTGATTGGTCACTTTTGGTGTTCTCTGGAAATAAGACGAGTTGGCGATTGAAAATGTAGCAATTTTTGCCAGTTTGCTGTTGTCTACGAATAAAGGAAGGGTTTTAACGGTTATATTACGCGAGGCCTTATGCATCCCGTGGCGCAAAAAGGACTGATGATGATGATGATGATTACGCAAATTCCTCTGCATGCAAATTGTGATTTTTTTTTTTAAATGGAATTTGTGAATATTTCAGCAATCCTCTAATTTTTGCAACTATTAGAGCTATCACTTATTGTTTTGCAGTCAGAAACAAAGGCTTCCATTCAGTATAGTATGCCGTTAATTTATAATTCACTGATGAGCTGCATTCCGAAAATCAGTTCGCCCTTCAGCAGTGAGACAGTTAAATTATTGGTAATTATTGGCACGTGGCTAAGCATTCCCGTCTTATAGTTGTCAATGAGGCACTCAGCTGTCCGTCTGTCGGTTACAGCCTTGTAGCGCTAGGATAACACCCGTTTATGTGTGGTTAGGCAGCGATCATCTCTCAGTAGTCGAGGCGAGGATCGATGTTTACTCATTTAGCGAGTGTGCCATCCTAAATTGACGCCCTCAGAGATTAACCATTTAGCCAGTACATCGATCCCAATGCTATACAAAAATCCGATAAATCCGTATGTAATAGCTGAGTCTTACCTTCCTTGTTTTTACAATGTGCAACACGGTATGCACCAATGCAAATGTATTAAAGAGCATTATCAATGCAATTGGCGCAACAAAGAAATAAAGAACAGCGTTGGGTTTGGATATGAAACAGTATGCCTCTCCGTCTCCTGTTAATCAAAAGATGAAAAATAATAATAAGGCATGAGAATCTATGCGAGAATCATCATCGCAGTTGTTCCGGTCAAGTTTTGAAATTTTTTTTTTTTCGTGCAGTTGCTCAAGGTACTGGCTATGACAGCGATGATCATTCTCGTCAGAAGTTGATAACCCAGAACGAGTATCGATCTCTCTCATTTGGCCTTGGGCAATCAGTTTACGCAAGAGATGTCTTGGTTTATGTCATTATCTAAATTTAGAATCCCGGTCCTTCCAAATAACGCCCAATCAGATTGGCCTTAAAGATTGCGACTTTCCTGATTGGTCCGCAACCAATTAAGTAGCTGCACGAGGGATTACACGTGCTAAATGCAGTCCCGCTACGTTTTGTTCCCGCAAAAAGGGACTTAAAGGGTGCTTTCCATTGACTCTATTCCGGAATAAGAATACGTGGAGTGATGATTTAAAACGGTATATCTGGCGTTTTTAACCAACAAGGATAATAAATATATGTTTAAAATATCATTTTAGCAGGTGTTTGACAGTTTTTATGTGAATCTCCGTAAAAGCGAAGGATTTCTCACTTCTATTCCAAGTTTTCCTATTTCGGAATACGATCAATCGAACTCACCCTAAGTTATACGACGCGGTCGTCGACGAGAATGCTACGAAACAACATTATCATTGGTTATTATCGTACTGCACGTGCTGCACGCATTTTAGCACATAATCGTGCAGTTCTCTGCACAACAACGACGTGAAATCACCAAAGTTGAGGTTTTGATGACAACGCAAGCGTCCAAATGTGAAACTTTTATTCTCTATTTTTTTTTTCTGTGAAACCGCTCGTACCAATTTATTTTTAGGATTCTTCGCCCATATTGTACGATGCGAAAGAGATGGTCAAATCGCGAGACACTTATGATAGTACAAAGTTATATTTTGGGGTGACGTATTCGTGGACGTTGCGGTCGTAGATCTTAAACTCCCTAACACCTAGCAGTAGCCGTTCTAAAAATAGACAATACCGTATACTGATGGGCCTAATTGCATCGCAGAATGAGACTTCTAGGTTATGAAATTATTTTCTCGTTTAGAGTCAAGAGAACCGCAATTCGATATACTGGTAAAGAAGACAATATAAGGTTGAATCAGAGATAAATTGAAGTATATTTGACGGTGGAGACATTTATAACCTACAGATGATATAGTAGCCTTTCTGATAAGAAACAAAAGAATGGGAAGCAGAGTTTTCCGTAGGAGCGATACTCACCGTTACGTCACCTATTGTCATTTATGTGCCAACCAGAGATCTATTGGCTGTCGAAACAAAGGTTCTTTTGTCATGTGGCTGGCAAAATTTAAATATCAAAAGACTTGTTTATAAACCGTGAATATCGCTATTACCATTACTGCTATTCTTAAAGTGCTACTATGATAAAAAATAAAAACAAAAACAAAACAAAGCAAAATCACTTCTTCTTTTTTTTTTTTTCCTTCAGATTTTGAAAGTGTGATTGCTTAATGCTTGACTGGCATGATTTTGAGCTTTGTTTTTTGTCCAAAGGCTGTTTACTTTGAGTGAAGTTTTGGATTTCACGGTCCGCCATCACTCACGTTCCAAACTGACCGATTGGATCTCAGAGCTTTGGATCTAAGGTAAAGTGACGTCATTGACTCACTACCTTTAAATTTCAGCGTATGAACGCAGCTTATTATATTATGCAAAACAAGAGCTTAAAAGTCTGAAAGCCTGAAACTCCAGTGTTGCACAATAATTCAGCCGCGTACACACTCATTAATTGCACTCTTAAACTATCGAGTCTTTGACGTCATTTTCTCCTCGATCCAGCTCTCTCAAGATTTTAAAGTTAGTAATGGCGGACCATTAAATAGGAAAATTCTAGTTAAAATAAACAGATATCTAAGCACAACAAACAAGATGGCGGACCAAAGAAACGTTTTGGTGGGAGGTTTAATTTTATTATTGCTTGTTCCGCCAGCGGCCGCTTTTCAGTGTCTGTAGAGAAACTATTTTGCACCTTATTTGTCATTCCGTTAAGTATATTGTACTTGGGGTTGTTGCAAACTGTCTTAACATTTTTTTGAAAGTTTAACTCTGTTGCTTGTAATTTAAATTACGGACACTTTTTTGGTTTGATTTGTGTTATTAATTTTTTTTTTTGGGGGGGGGGAGGGGGGGTGGGGGGCGTTAACGTAAATTACATAGCGAGTATGGGCCACTAACTGATAAAAGTACTCAGCAATAAACTGCACTGTCGTGATATTGTGCTTTTAAATTCATGTTGAGACAGCAGACCTACCGTATCCAATGAATCCTTTCATGAGAATTTGGTCAATGATCACAAATAAAGACACAAGAATAGCAGGAACTCCCCATCCGTACAAACAGTATCTCACTAAGCGTTTATTGTGGTTTCCTTGACGATTCGATCCACGTCCGCCGTCTAGGTATTAAAAAAAATATATAAAAAATTACCAATGGCACTCGAAAGTTTTAAACTGTGGAAAATAA
>NC_090871.1:69295862-69300862 GCF_036669935.1 Montipora foliosa | reverse complement strand
ACTATGTTACTTGTTATAGAGCGTTTTCACACACGTAACTAAAATGGATGCTAATTTAATGAAGCAGAAGAAACTATTTGCATAAAAATAGAAGTCAATTCCCCCAGGATTAGTCTGGAACACCGACATGGCAGCCGTTTCTTTGTTTTGGAACACCAACATGGCCGCCGTGACGTCACTTGATAACGCTCTACTGTTAATAGTGGTATTCGATGCCGATGGTCTGTATATGTTACTCCGAGGGCTGCTTTAGTCTTGTATGCGTGCGCCTGTGGTTAATTCTCGCGTAGGGAATTATTTGCAGAAGTACGGCGCTCTTTAGAAAGCGCTCTATTCTCGATCCAAAGCCGTTACACCGGTAGAGGTCTCCACTCTTGTAATCTGAAGATTCTTTTGTGAGGACAGAACGTAGCACATTAAATTAGAATTAAGGGTATTTGGAGGACGCCAGAAACTGACGAGGAATTTTCAAGTTTTATCTCCAAAGAGCCACACCGTTCATAACACTTTTAATTCTGGAATGATTATAGACACTTTCAATGCCAAACGAGTAATTAATCGCCAAATTCTTACAATAACGGGAAATAATACTTTTAGATCGGCGTTCTCGTCGCCGTCGTCTTCGTCCTTGGTTAAGCTTCAATTAATGTGTCAAGCGAAACGTCATTGGCTGTCCAAACAAAGAATTATTTTGCCTCAGTCTTGAAACCATTAAAAGTAATTATTTTTAAATAGAAATCTTCTCCACTGTTATCAAGTTGTTTATCAGCGTTGGGGGCTATTGATGAAGTTTGATGTTAGTGAGACGACGACGGCTACGAGAATGCGATGAAACAATAGGACCAACGGACAAAAACAAAAGCTCTGGCTCGGGTTGCTCGAAGCACTGTTAGCGCTAACCAGCGTTAAATACCATGCCGGCAAACCTATAGGTTTTGATACCTCTTGTCCAACGGTTAGTGCTAACCTGAGGCTTCGAGGAACCGGCCCCTGCACGCCCTGCACGTGTGGCTAGTCTTGTGTACATTTGTATGCCGTTCTTGCTCTGACAACGACGTGAATTGACCACACTTGAGATGATGGGGAAAAGTTGAGCTCCTGACAATAAATTTTAAGTTTTCTCTCTAAATATCCACACTGCCTTTCTCACCTATTTTATTCCTGTAATGTTGATACACACACTTCCTATGCCTAGGGAATTGACGTAAATGGGAAATTATTACAATGACGGGAACTAATATTCTTAGACAACGTTCTCATAGCCGACGTCATCGTCCTTGCTTGAGGTCCCTATTAAACTCGAAGACGAGCTATAAATGGCGTGGTACCACAAGCACATGCAGATCTTTATCAATCAACAGTGCATGCATGCAGAGCTCTGCGATAATTTATGCAATAAAAACCCTAAAAAGCAACGTGTCCGTAATAAGTTTTAAGATTTCTCATCCTGTAGGTGGGGACTTTAAAATCTAAGATGCGGTCATCAACAAGAACGCCACAAAACAACAATAAAAAGAGGAACGGATGCAACACAATTGTGCACATATGTTTGCGGTGCTCTTCACAACAACAACAAAAACGTTAAATCACCGAATTTGAGGTTTTGATGACAACGCGAGCTTACAATTTTAAATCTTCCATTCTCTATCTTCAATCTGAAATTTATTTCCTTGTGTTTCCTTGTTCCCCAAATTGCTTTCAAACTTCTTCCCAACTTTTTTATCCCTTGTTCCCTAAAGTATTTGTTTCCCTGTTCCCAGTTCAAATTAGCCATAATTAGCCATGTTACCATGTTCCCCAAAACCCCTGGGAGGGCTTCTAATATCGTTTAGCTGTTTCGTCTCTGTGTTGCTGTTTGTTGATCGCCATCTTGAATATTCCTTCGTGCTTGAACGAACTCGAATAAAAGCAGAAAAAGCAGCGACTCATTTGATAATAATGCGTTCGCATGTTTAAGAGCAAATTAGACTTTGGCCAGCACTAGAGACTATTCTTTTAGGGTTCTCATTAATTTGAAGACAAGAAGGAAGCTAGAAAGGAATAAAAGGAAAGAATATTTAAAGGAAACAGATAAGAAAAGTGCCATACCCTCAATAGACGGGGTGCAGTTCCATCCTATTGAAGCCACGAGGAAGGATCTGATAGCCTCTTCAGTTGGAAGAAGTGGAGGCAGGGGTGGAGGCAGGGGTGGAGGCAGGGGTGGAGGCAGGAGTGGAGGCAGGAGTTGAGGATAGCTTGAAGGTACTGTGTCATTGGCCTCATCAGGTAGTCCACCAACGGGTAGAGTACTCGAAAGTAGAACGGGGATTGATGGGGAAGGTTTTGAGCGCAACGATGCAGATGCTGTGGCAAGAATATTTCCTATAATCAAGTTGAAATTATGTTCAAAAAAGTTAAAAAGAGAACGTCACCAAAGATGATTATTGCTTTTACTGATTGCAATCTCTTCTATGGCCGTGATCAATTTTTATTCAATAAGACGTCACCTCTTCTTGTTTGTTAATTCGGTGTTGTGGTCTGTCTTCTGTGGTGTATCATGGTTGGGAGAGTAAATGCTCGGAGATATTAGCTACACCAAGCTACTCTAAAAATCCGAGGGTAAAGAAAGATGTATGATATATGATATGATATATATGAATTCATTTATTAAAATCTACCTGTGCTTTGAGCTTGGGCTGGTCCACAGATTTTAATTCCACAAAACGTCGCAACAAGTAATACAACTGCTGGGGCGACACAAGGATGAATGTCTATCATTTTGTATGCACCTGTGTTCTCGTAAAATAGCGAATCGTCAAAATGGATTTATCTCCAAAGTCGTGTCCTGAAACAAACAAACAAATTAGTCCCACTCCTAACCTTCGCTCTTGAATTCGTAGCTGACGTTCGTATTTGAAAGATGGAATGTAATTACATCCCTGATCTTAAAAATGAGGAACTGACATTAAGCAATAATATTAAAGATCCAATTCTTTCGCGCTACTTTAAACGTTCTTCGCTTGTTGCTATTACTATTGTTGCAATATAAGTTTGAATCCTTACAGCTGAAGGATACATTAATATCTTGCTAGATATCTCGGAGAAACAGGTTAAAATCTTAATCAAGCAGCCCAGTATACATCACTATGATGATGATGCTTTGTTCTTTTCATTGAATAAAATTAAAGATTAAATGAATAGGCTAGTTTCGAATAGACCATATTCGTATTCTCAGTATTGGACTGGAACTAGCTTGCAATAGAGGCTTATGCGAGGGAATCTTTTCAAATGCAAATACCTTTTAATATATTCATCCGCATTAGCCTCTATTGCAAGCTACAATAGTTCCAGTCAAACACTGAGAATACGAATATGGTCTGTTGTGCACCAATAAAAGAACAGAGTGGAGGCTCAGGGGAATAATTGGCATTTTTCTTTGTTTTGTTCTTTCGTTTCTGCACAATTCGAAACTATTGCTGCCTATTACACTCGTTTGCAAGGTTTTTGACAACATAAATGTGCTTACATAAAAAGGGGGAATGAAAATCACCTGTTCCGCCAGTCCATATTGCGCAAGGACTAAGTCCTTCGAGGACATACGATGAGAAGTGATTGATAGCTTGCGAGTGCAACCAATCACGACCAGGAATCGATTTGGTACACGTGATCAAAACACGAAAGTAAAGAGTTATTAAAAATACGACGTTTGTTCTCACAGGTCATGACATCGGGCTTCTAAGAGGCTTCTTGTCCGACTTTTATTGGAAACAGTTCAACTTTCATTGTCATGCTGATTGTATATCTGTACACAGCTGTGAAAAAAAAAACAAAACAAAACAAAACAAAACAAAAAAATGCCAGTTGAAAAAGTTGAACTTCCATTTAAAAAAAAAATTATCATAAGGTTATCGATTTTGAGAACAAAAGTTGAAAACCCTATTTGTAAGATGTACTCCTTATCTAAAACAAATATGAAATACAGACTTTTGCTGGTTCAGAAGTTGAAAAACATTGTCAATTCCATTCATTTAATTCAAAGTAGCCTGTCGAGGGCCTCTGAATTTAATTTTTTTTTTGTCTTTGCACTTTAATCACATCTCTACCCTTTTAGCTTTCGGCAATTTAAATTCTCTAGTATGGACAACTGAAACAACACTCTTTTAGTTGAACCGGACGGATTCCAATGCTAAATCTTTGAGGGAAAACATTTTTAAAATTTGTCCACACTAAAAACACTTGCGATTTTCCTTGTTTTTATTATCACATGTTTTCAATTTGACTTATCGTAAAGTTGAAACCGAACTGACAGAATAATGCGTATCTCGTCGAATTTCAGCTTTGGGAATGAACTTTGCGCAGGACTCAAAGCTGTTTGATGTGGTTCAAAACTCTTGCAGGATTATGAACATCTCGTGAAAAGCGCCTTAACCAACTGATATTAAAATGCTGAGGTCAACATATGTCGAGAAAATTCAATTCGCTGTTTGAAGCTCACCTGGTTATGTGATATTTACTTCCTTTCTCACTCACCCAATTTCCATGACTGATTAGACAAAAGGAAGCAACTGTTTGGAAAGCTCCAACGTGCAGGAACCCACATAGAAAAGTGAAAGAGGAAATTCAAAGACCCAGGTTTATATGTTTAACTGGTCCTTTTAAAAGGTTAGATCATTAAATAAATTGGCATTGGCCAGGATAGAATTATCAGAAAAAGATGGATGCAAATGAAGGTGATGGGAAAATTAATTGCACGGTATATTCTACCCTTACGTCTTCTGTCAGAATATTCTACCCTAAAGGGTACAGATACAGATAAATATGTCGGCAAAACGGAGCATCTTAATATGATAGCAAAAATATTTATAAAAAACTCTTAAGTAACTTCTCCAACAAGTGGAGGTGGAGAGTAATAGCACGCTTCCTTTTTTGGGCATCCAGCTGCTCAACAAACATACACATGTTGAGACTAAGGTATACGTTACAACCCACAAATACTGGCCCCCTGCTACACTACAAACGTG
>NC_090871.1:69283362-69285862 GCF_036669935.1 Montipora foliosa | reverse complement strand
TTGAAATAGTTTTGACATCAACTAATTACAGTACGTGATTATATATGAATTATAATTATTTCAAACAACCTCAAGGTAGTCGTTTGAAGTAATTACAGTGCGTAATTGCACAGAATGGCGAACACGTGACCGTATAAGCCAAACGATACTTCTAATCGCCTCATGGAGCGAATATTTGAATTTGTCTTCTTCTCTTCTCGGAAGATATCCTTGGTTGTCCCTCTCTCCTCCAGCATGGTGATAATAGGCTGATTTAGCAACACAACGGGAACGTCAGTGGCGACGGCGCGCGCAGAAAAAACACCAATGAGAATTCAGAATAGAGTAGACTCCACTCTTTTCTTCTCTATTCTATGCTGAGCGCGACGTCGCCACTGACGTTCCCGTTCTGTTGCTAAATCAGCCTAATAATCGTGGAAGCCACGCAATACAGCGCCATTTTGCATCGCACTGCGCGGTTACCCTGTTCAACGGTACCATTTAGCACTGCATGAGATTTTCAAACCAGCCGTTTTCACAAATAAAACGTCAGTAGCCCACGGAAACAACCTTAACATAAGTAAAAGATCTAAAACAAGTGAATCTCAGCAACGGCCAAATAGAAAAAACCCTCTAAGTTGTTATAAAAGGAACCAGAAAATCCCATTTCTCAGATGATTCGGCTTCGAAGAAAAACTAAAGCATTAGGGGCCTGGAATTAACTCCCTTGTGTGTCTTAGCTGTATCTTGCATATACAATCATAAAAATAAACTTTTAGTTTAGGCGTATAATAGTATGTAATTTAAGGTGATCTTATTTTAATTCATTTAAGTGTCTTTTGTAAACACATGACCCAATAAGCTTTATACATAATCGTGATTAAATATAGGTAGATCTATTTATCTATAACCTTTTTGATTGAAAGTTAACTCTTATCCACACTTCCAATCAGTGAAGTTCATTCATTTAATATTACATACCACGGTTTTCAGTGTATTTCTCCATGGCGACTTTCTGTTTAATGCCTTCAGATATCTAGAATACGTGAATTCTCGATGACTATACTCTTAAGCCCACTCAGTTGAAAAAAAAGGCTAGAAACTACTACCTCTTAAAACTCTGTATAAAGACACTACCCCAAACAATCTTCACCTTTTCTTATCACCCATTCTCGATTCAAAGCACGTGTTCGAATCCAGTTACATGTCTCCTTCGGATCACTCTCGCATTACCATCTGTTGAACGCGGCTATTCTTTGACATTCTTAAAAACAAGTTGAACATTACACAACTCCTTTGCGTAGGCTCTCTTTTCCGATGGAAGAAACATAATTGAATTTTAAGGTGACTTAATATAGTGGTTTACTTATGACATTCTTAAAAAAACAAGCTCAGCACTACGCATCTCCTTTGCGTAGGCTCTCTTTTTCGAAGGAAGAAACGTAATTGAATTTTAAAGCGACTTAAAATAGTCATTTTACGAAACATTTACCATGATTGTAAGAAATGGAGACATTGAAAGGATCACTTCTGTCTTTTCACCTACAATGTCTCCATTTCTTGCAAATAGCGGATTCAACGGGATTCGAACCCATGCCCTTTGCAATATTAATGCAATGCTCTATCTCTCCAATGGAGCTGCAAAGCCACTCAGTTAGGAGCAGGTCAATTCTCTGAAACCGCCTGAATTTTTTGGTTGTCTATTAGAGACAATTGCTTAAATTTTCAAAGTGCGAGGATCACTTCAATCTGGGAAAAAGTAGATAACCTTGGCATTGCAATCTATATTAAATCAACTTCACAATTGGTGTACAGCACTAACAGATTATTACTAGTATAGTTTTCACTGCATCTGCCCCCGCCTAAGATAGTATAAAAGGCAATTGAGATACGCTTGAATTACATACTGAGCCATGTGAGCATGTCGCCCCTGTTTTCGATTTGTGTCTGGCAAATCGTCACCCCTTTTTCTGATTTGTGTCCGGACAAAATCAATTTCTGAGCCAACCAACTCGATTTGCATCAGATCTGCTTCAATGTTGGATTTTTCAATCGCTAATCCGAACAGCACTTTGTTTCTCCTTGTGAGTTTCTACTTCGTGACTCCTAAGGCACCTCGGTCGTGTAGATCAATACCAATACCACTTGCGCGCCCGTTTAAGCAATACTGATATCACCTTGCGCGCCCGGTAAAGCAAATCAATATTGATTCCTCCCTACAACATCTGCCAATTTTATACATTTACCCTTTTCACCCTGGGACTTCTAGGCTGCCTCCTCGGGTTTTGGCCAAAACCCCGCTGGGGCAATAACATAACAAAGTATAGTCCGCGCTATGATTGGTCAATTGTCCATATACTTTTCTCCCATGGGTGAATGGTTATGACGAAAACACTGACGCGTGTGCTCCAAAAAAATAGCTTTTTCCTCAAACTACAATAATGACCGACCAGTGATATTGCAGGACAGTCATTTTGAAAATTAGTGATGCAGTGTTAAAATCTCCTGATGTGAGATGGTT
>NC_090871.1:69275862-69280862 GCF_036669935.1 Montipora foliosa | reverse complement strand
GGCGTTCTTTCTAAAATTGAAGCTTAATTCCTTGCATACGGTGAGAGCTACTGAAATTTAAACTGACCGATCAGAATTCAGCGAGAGGGAAAAACTGTGCTATCCTTGTGCTATCCGACGTCACGCCAATTGTTTACATTCTGATTGGTTAGATCGATGGACATTCGCTCAGCCTTTTGTTGTGACTCTCCTGACCGTCGCTTCTTTGAACTCAGCGAGACAGAAATGACTCATTGTTCTGGCAATCAATTTGCCAATCCACTTTATCCAGTTTATGGACTGGTCTAGCATGTGATTAACAACCAGGATCGCTTTTGAACTTTATTCTGTAGAAGAAGAAGACGTTGCTGAGTGAACATTTTTACGACGAAATCCCTTGGTTTGTACTGTTCAGCACTTTGATGTCCGATAACTGATCAATCACATTTGGTCGTCTGACCTTATGAAGTTTTTTCAGCTCTTGTTTGTGTCCATCATGATCGAACTTCAGGTGAAGCGCTATGCTGCTTTATGCCAACTTCGGTGGCTTGTGATGAGCTTGCCTGCTGCCCAAATTGTTGTTGTATTTGGGCAAGATTGGTCTTGGGTTGTTAATAGTGAGGGGAAAAATTTTTCGTTCATCTGCTGTGCCAGACAACAAAATGCTGTCGGGTGTTCCATTTGCTTGGTGAGTCTTGCACGACCATCGTCTATCAGATCTGGATTGGAGTTTTCTTTCAGTGATTACAACTTGCGATCGTTCTGCAAACATCTACGTAGCATGCAGCACTTTTTAGTGACTCGAGGATCCCCGGCCCGTTTTGCTGTTTTAAACGGAGTCCGGCCTTTTGTGATCTTTTGTGAGCTGTTTGTCTTCAGTGCTTGTACTTTTTCGTTTGTTCCTGGTGGCACAAAGTAACTTTGATGATTTCAAAGGACTTGAATCCTTAATTGAATTAGCGATTTTTTTATTAAGGGCCTGTTTACATGGAGGTGGGGGACCCCAGGTAGGTGAGGTAACCCGCCTAGGTGGGGTAACCCGCCTCTCCATATAATCTCTCATTTTTATTTGATCATGTTTACATGATAGGTGGGGTAACCCGCCTAGGCGGGTTGCCCGGTCTGTCAGGTAGGGTAACCCTGTCAGCCGGGGTCGCATTTTGCCATGTAAACGACTCAAGGTGGGGTAATCCGCCTAGCCGGGGTCGTGTTCATGCGCGCCAAAGCGCGCCAAAATTTGAAGCAGAACAATATGGCCGCCCATGCTTACAAACCCGGCGAGCTTTTTCGCCGGCTTCATCTGGATAACGTGCAACAGAGCGAAGAAAATCAAGCATATTCTGGGATTGTGAGTGAAGAAGATCCGATGGAGTCCCACACATCCACTGTCAACAACTTTACTTTGCCTAGTCGGCCGTCGATAGCACAAGCAGCGCAAGGCAAGAGAAAAGCCTCTGAGAACAAAGAACAGTCAACAGCCCCTAAGAAAACCAAGAAGAACCCTAAAAACAAGGCATGGAGCGCTGATCAAGTTGAACTTCTTTTGAGATACCTAAAAGACTTCAAAACGAAGTGCGACTTTAATGGAATCGATTTCGAGGCCGACCTGGCCTCTATGTATACGGAGATACGTCGGTGTATGGCTGCCGATTTTCCAGAAGAATTTGGTCCCGAGGTTGTTACTGAGCCTATAAAACCGCTCAAAGAAATGAGTGAGAAAGAATACGAAGCCTTCAAAAAACACAGAGATAGTGAAAGAACTCATTTTAAAAAAGGGTACGATAGAGTGAAAGCAAAGATTCGAAACGTGAGGCAAGATTTCCGCACAGCAGTGAACAAGGGAACAAGAAGTGGTAGTGGGAAAATTGTTCAAGAAAATTTCGATCTGTTGTCTGAAATATGGGGTGGCTCGCCAGCTACCACGTCCCTTTCCTTTGGAATTGATGCAGACACATTAGGAACAGACATCAGCTCGGAAATACATAATGAAACGCTAGAAGGTTAGTGTTATTAAAAAAGTTAAATCTTCATTTTTATATTTATTCATTTATTTATTTATTTATCTATCTATTTATTACAATATATGGCTAAAAGGCCAAATGATAATTTTTAAAGGAGTCCTAAACCCCATGGCCATATAAAAACAGATTTTAACCTTTGAATCTCCAATATCAACATACAAATTTAACAGTCATCTTCTCTTATTGTTCTACTTGGGGTACTATTTTGAAAGATGAAAACAAATTTTCTATCATTAGTAATGATTCCCATGATATTCATTGCCTGAGTGAGTGCTGCATGTTGAATGGATATTATGAAGAGTTATTGGCTGTTGATCACAACTGAGGCAAGAGGCCTGTTCATACTTTTGTTGATTTATGGCAAGTGATGAAAATGACTATTATTTTAGAAAGAAGAAATAATTATTCTGTAAGACAGTTCTTTTACCTCCAATTATTCAATTTTACAAATTGTAGATGCATCAACTGTAGAGTCAACTGATTCCTCCAGTGAAAGCCTATCTGCAGAAACCCCAGTACTATCCCCAGGTCAGAAAAAAAGTAAAGGTGTCTCTCTCTCCAACATCCCCAAGTTGGTTGACAATAAGAGAAGGCATATGGAGAAAACACTGTCCCAGGCGCAACGAGACCAGCTGTTGATGAATACTGCTAAAGAAGATCTTCTCATGAAGAAAGAAATGATGGAGTCATTTCAACAATCAAACAAGACATTTTGGAAGAGTCCATATCAAAGATGACCATGTGTTTAACATCTCTTGGAGATGGAATTGCCAGTGGGATGCAAATGTTGGCAATGGCTCTCTCTGGTCAACCCCAGAATAATGTTCCTCAAGTTTCCCACCCACATTTCAATACATACAGTGGCTTTGCATCCCCACCTTCATATGGCAACAACAATTATTGTACCCCATTAACCAGACGTTCTGTACCCCCCCAGTTCAGCAGAATTGGTAGTGAGGAAGTGATGCAGTCCATCAATGAGCAAGGACCAATTCTAGGGCCTACTCGTACACTATTAGAAGATGAAAGCTTTCAGCTCTGATGATTACATAACAGTGATATCCTAGATGAACAAAAAGACATTTGTTGTGTTGCAGGTCCCTTTAAAGATTTCATATTTAATCTATATGATTTCCAGTACATATTCATATTAATATATATGAGGAATGTAATCATTATTATTTAAGCGTTTAAATGTTATTTAAATGCATCTTTAATTGCAAGGTGTTATAACTCCAACATTTGGGCTAGTTAAGCTGTTCTATAAAGCAACAACAAGATAAATCCAGACAACTTGCATTTGTTCGAGTATATTTTAACAGTTTATTAAATCCAAGTAAAATAACAACACAATGAACTAAACAGCCATGAAAACTATCGAGTTTGCCTCTGGAACAAGAACAAAAGAAATTATTTAATTAGACAATACCACCAGGAAAATTAATGAAATAACAAAACAAACACTACAACTGATTTCTATAATAGACAGGTGGAGTGAGTTCCTATAAAACTGTGCTTTCAAGTATAAAAAAAAGGAACAGAGTTACAACTCTATGGTTGTACAATGGGAATATGTGTACCATCTACGCACCCAAAGGATTATGTTTTAGTTTAAGTGGAACGATCTTGATTCCACTAGTTAGCTTGCTGTTCTGTTATTAAAACCTCACAAGTTTTATGTGATTATGACTACATTCACTCAGAAAGGAATCTGTTTGTTTTAGATAGTAGTATAAGCTAAATAAACAAATCAGTGAGGAATGTGTTCCTTGTAGAAGGATGTGATTATGTTTCTCACATAAGCTCCCTCAGCAGTGTTGAAAGAATATAACCGGTCTGGTGCATTTTCAGGTTGTGCCAGTCTATCACGTGCCATTTGCTGTGCAACAACATCATCCTCTACATTCATGCCCTGCAACTCACAAATGTTGTGAAGTACAAAACAGGCATAAATAATGCTGGGGATAACATTCAATCCCATGTCATTTCTTTTGTTTAAGATTTGCCATCTTGCTTTAAGACGGCCATAGGCACACTCTATTGGGTTTCTAGCACTCCTAAGCATGTTATTAAAGATAACCTCTTCATTTGTGCGAGTATTGGGGAATTCCTTCATGCAGTATGGAAGTAGGGGGTAAGCAGGATCCCCCAACAATGTAACAGGTATGTTTTCGTAGCCTGGTAAAATTTCTTTATAACACATAGGAAGTCTTTCCTCTCTTAAAAGTCTGTTTATTCTCGAATTACCAAAGACTCTTCCATCATGCACACTCCCTGGCCATTTCACGTCGACGTCTAAAAATAGCCCTTTCCAGTCACAAACTCCTTGAACATTCAAGGTGTATTTCAGTTTATAACTAAAATAGTCATGAGGATTCTCGCTTGGTTGTGCAATGGAAATATGTGTACCATCTACGCATCCAAAGGCCTGTGGAAAACCATATTTATTTTCCATGCCATCAATAAGTTCCTTCATTTCTTGAACGGTATTGGGCAATTTTATGTATCTTGGACCTAAAACATCAGTGATAATGTTGCATACTTTTCGAACAACTACGGAGACTGTGCAATGCGCAACTCCAAATGCATTTGCTGTCATTGTGAGAGAGCCTTGATCCTTCAAAAAGTATAGGGTAATGGCAAGTTGCTTTTCCACTGACAACACATCAAGTCCTCTTGGACTCCTACCAGGTTGAAGAAAGGGTCGCAATTCGTCTGCTACGGACATAAAAACCGCACGATTCATCCTTAAGTTCTTCTTCCACTCCCTTTCTGGCAAAATTCCATTGAACAAGTTGAGCCACCACTGTTCTGTCCTCCCCGAACTTCTCCACATTCTACCTCGACGGTTAATTCTTCTTCGGATGCGTAGAAGTCGTGCAACACTAGCATTGTATTGTTGCGTTGCCTGAGCAGTTAACTGCCTTTGGCGGAAGCTTTGTATCATCAAAAGTGACAGTAAAAAGCCGCAGCATTGAAATGCTGCAGCGAGAGCAGATA
>NC_090871.1:69263362-69268362 GCF_036669935.1 Montipora foliosa | reverse complement strand
AGACCTTCATAATCTCTTGGTTCTTGTTAAAGAAACTGAATATATTAGAAAACTGAACTGTACCATTACTGCGGCTGTCTTTGTTAAATAAAGATTGTTGTAACTTTTTCATGGCAAATATATTACAGATGAGTTTCTTCGTAATCTTGAACGCTAGGACTCCAAGAACGGCTAGGGGTAGGGGTAGGGGTAGGGTTAGGGGTAGGGTAAGAGGAAGGGTTAGGGGTAGGAGTAGGGGTAGGGGTAGGATTAGGGGTAGGGTTAGTGGTAGGGTTAGGGGTAGGGTTAGAGGTAGGGTTAGGGGTAGGAGTAGGGGTAGGGGTAGGATTAGGGGTAGGGTTAGTGGTAGGGTTAGGGGTAGGGTCCTTTGTCTTAGCTGTGTTTTTCTCTGCATTCGAGGTGCACCGATTCCTTAATTTGGCTATTTTGGCTCTATATAGCTGTATTGACTTTCCACTGGCAGCAAATGACAAGAAGATGAACAGACCTATGAAACATGCAGAAATATCATCAGTAAATGCAGTTTTTGAACGAAATGCTAACAACTCTTTAATTTTCTTTGAAACCTTAGCCTTCTAGATTTAACAGTACACATTTCGGATTTAGGCGGATTTCAATAAGCGTCACGTGTCAATAAGCGTCACGTGTCTCCTTGCTCCTTCTTGCCAACTTCAACATCACTCTTTTCTCAGAATACAGGCAATTTACGTCACAAAGTGTCACCCAAATGCAGCTCTTTAAGTAAAGTTTAACTGCTGCATTTACCCAAAGCTAAAAATAACGATAACCTTTATGCTTACCTTCTTGTTGAAAATAGGTGGCAAATGTTTAACCTTAAAGGGACACTTCGTGTTGGATGTCAAAATTGGCATTGCATCTAATCATAGTTAATCTAGGGACTGGTTATGAAACCCTGGGAATTTCAAAAGCAGGAAGAATACAGTCGCAACTAGATGTTGAACCGACCGTGACCGTGCACAATATTTTGGTTTTGCTTCGCAAGTTAATTTCGAATAAATTAGTCGAAGCTTTTGATTGGTTATCCTGCCGAGAAAAGCGTGTTTTTGTCGGGTTTTGTGCAGGGTCAAGGCCAAAAAAGCGAACAAAAACATGAAACAAAGAAACTTGTTGAGTTTCATAACCAGCCTACATCTATTAACTGTGGTGGAGTTGAGCCGGGTATCTAGCGCAAAGCGGGATGGCTAACCCTAAAGCTCATATAGGGAAGTTCGTCTGAGCCCACTGCTTAGAACTTTGGGATGGTATGTAGCCACCTTACTTTCTTACTGAACTTTTGATTGGTCTGACAAGCGAAGGTACACTATTTACTTCTCAAAATCTTAGAAGACTCAACCCACGCTGCGCTTCACGGTGTAAGCACTGGTTATTGATAACAAAGATGATGATGTTGATGATGATTATTACGATGATAATAGTGATGACACTTTTGAAGCGTGGACAGAACGGCTTGTAATATGAAACTTTCAGTAAGATCAAGTCATTCCAAATGAGTATCCTTTAAGCATTCGTATATGTGACCATATCATACAAAGAAAAGGTTGTTTGAGATTCGTATTGAAAAACAACGATACTGAGGGAGGTACAAAACTAAATATGAGGTAACCAACTGAAACTAAATTACAGGACGCTGGTGATTACAACGAATAAGTATTGTTTCATATTAGAAGCATTTAAATCGGAACCTTGGATGGTTTAACAAATGGTGAAAGTAGATTACGTTCGATTATGTTCAAAAAGAGAATCTTGTGAGCTGAAAGATCCTCAGGTATAGTCAGATTATAAAATTTGACCGCGGTTTAATTGATAGGAAGTTACTTATGGACGTTTCAAAATCACTTCCTTTTTTTCTTCCCAGACCGACGTCAGGAAACGAACGTTATTTAGGGGTGGAAATATGAAGGAGAATATGTTAAATTGTATCTGACTCTCCCGACTAACGCTCCTCACAGCCTTGTTTCCTCCCTTCGGCTTAACAATAAACAGATCCCTCGTCCTTACGTGATCCAGCCCTCACCCCTCTTAATAACTGAGAGTTTGAGGACAGCGGCAACGGCAACAAAAACGTCACTCCAAAATATAAAGTATATAACTTAGTGCTATTGCAAATATTTCGCGATAATTCTTTCTGTCTTGTTCACTTTGTACAATTACAGGCGAACTATCCAGTAACCGGGTGGGTACAAACTGTTTTAAATTGAGTCTAAACAGAAAATGAATGGTTCATTGTTATATGCTCACGTTGTCATCAAAACCTAAAATTTGGTGATTTCACGATGTTGTTTTTTGGAGTACGGCTGCGCGTGCAGCACAATTGTTTTCCTTTCTTAAGCAATAATATTTTTGTTTTGTGCCGTTGCCGTAGCCGTCGTCTTTGCTTAATTAAACTCCCTTTTGAACGTTCCAACTGAAAAGCCAGCTTGAAAAACTATAGATTCTAAGTAGCCCTTTAAGACCTCGAATTTCATTGAACCAGCATCGGACAAAGCTCTTATTATGGTTTAGGGTTGGACATCACTGTTCTGTCGTGCACTTTTGTGCCCCATTGTTTCCTGAGCCAAAACCGAGAATCGTTGTAAGAGCTGCATGAGTCCTGACACAAAGACTAAGCTGAAATCATAACTACGGCAAATCAGAGATAAACAAAATCGTGCAAAAATGAAGAAAATAAAACAAAGAAAGAGCATAATACCTTGAAGGCTGTTCAGAATAACATACGGGTACCACAAAAATGACAAGGCCTTAACGTTGGCAACGATTCCAAGAATCCATGTCACCCCCATGACTGACGCCATTTTGACAAAAACCAAGGCTACGCCGGTGCTATGCCGCTGATTGGTTACCTTTTGCGTTCTCTGAAAAAAAAAAAGTTCGTCACTGATAATGTTGGAATGGCACCAAGCAAGGAAGACTTAACCGTTACACAAAGTGTGCCCCTTTTGCATGCGAAACTGTGCCTGGTTTAAGAGACATTTGTCAATGGTTGCGATACCTTCTCGTAAAAGCTAGTTCTTGCTCTCTTGCAGTAAGGAACATAGACTTCCGGTCTGTATAGCAGCAGTCCTTTTATTATTCACTGGTGTTTCGCATTTTGAAAATCAGTCGGCTACTCAGCCGTCAAACAATTAATTGATTGGTGATGATTGGCTTGAGACTAAGGGTTCCAGTCCATCTGTCAGTTTCAGCCTTGCAGTACAAGACCCGTTGATGTGTGGTTAGGCAGCAATCATCCGTTAGTCGAGGAGAGGGTGTTCACTTACTTGGCGAGTGTGGCGGACTGCCATCCTCAATCACTCAGACAGTAGCTATTTTATTTATTCAGTACATCGTTTCGAATGCTATTATATCAAAATCTGATAAATGCATATCTAATAGCTTTGTCGACGTACCTTCCTTGTTTTTACAATGTGCAACACGGTATGCACCAATGCAAATGTATTGAAGAGCATTATCAATGCAACTGGCGCAACAAAGAAATAAAGAACTGCTTCGGGCTT
Source organism: Montipora foliosa (assembly GCF_036669935.1). Taxonomy (NCBI): domain Eukaryota; kingdom Metazoa; phylum Cnidaria; class Anthozoa; order Scleractinia; family Acroporidae; genus Montipora; species Montipora foliosa. The sequence goes on along the minus strand of NC_090871.1, from coordinate 69,264,847 downwards.
CGATATGAAACAGTAAGCCACTCCCTCTCCTGTTAATCAAAGGAAGAAATAAAAATAATAAAGCATTAGGGGCACCCAGCTATCGTCTTCGGTTAAATATCTGTTTGGGAGAGCCAAACTGGTCTAAGAATTTCTGTTCTACATTGCCAAACAGCACTAATATAGATTTCTTTACTAAAACACCACCTAAAACATACGCAACCAGGGAATTAAAAGCAGTCCCTTACGTTTTCGGATGGGATTCATATTTTTGCAATTTTTGGCACTTAAAAAGGTCACCTACAGTTTAATTTGAGATGAGCAAATCGGGCTCGATTGGAAGTTCTTAGAAGGCCAATTTCAGCTAGCAATTTCTGAAATGAAGATATCAACAGTATATCATTCCCTAAATTTTCGGACACTTCAAATTTCAGCTAAGATTTCCAAACAGATCTAATTCTTCTGGGACATAAAAGCAACTCTTTAGACAGCCTTTATACATTACAAGAAACCTAGAAATTTCTCTCAAAGGCTTTTTAAATTTTCTCGTTGGGTACCCTTGGAATAATTATCGCAGTTGCGATCAAAGTCGGCAGTTGAAAGGAAGCACGGGAAAAAAATCCGTTGGTTCTTGACTTTTTCCAGGGATAAAAAACGTAAGTGTGTAAAGATTTTATTTTAACTCGATGGTTACTAAAACGTGAAACTTGTGGGGTCGTGTTAAAAATACAGAGTAAAGAAAGATAAATTGAATCGAATAAAATAATATACTTATGTACAATCTAAACCGTTACTGTATCAGAATAAATTAAAGGTAAAATAGACTTAAATAGATGACTTCCGAAAGCTGAATAATTTGAAAGTGCCTGTTTTCGCCACGCATTTTGAGAACTTCTTTGCATTGCCCCTGTTGGAATTAAAGGGCTGGTGTTCCATTAGCTTCAAGTTGACGTTGTTGCAAACTGTTCAGCCTATTAAATATCTATGTTGTTGGTAACTTAAATTACAGACATTTTTTTCGCCAAGATTAATAATGATAATAATAATAATAATAATAATAATAATAATAATAATAATAATAATAATAATAATAATAATAATAATAAATAAAATCCCTTTATTAACATATTCCAAGCAAATTGCTATTTACAAGTAAGAAGTAAAACAAAAAGAAGACTATTAAAACCTATTTACAATTCATTTCCATTAAAAAAAAGACTAGTACGAAGCACAATAAACTTACGAAGATATTCGTATTTGTAGTAAGAAAAATTCATGTCATGATAGCGTTCTGACTAAAAAAAAATTGGAAATAAAGATAAGCTCCTTATAATAATAATAATAATAATAATAATAATACTACTACTCACTACAACAACTACTACCACTACCACTACTACTACTACTACTACTACTACTACTACTACTACTACTACTACTACTACTACTACTACTACTACTACTAATAATAATAATAATAATAATAATAATAATTGCAACTTTATT
>NC_090871.1:69258362-69260862 GCF_036669935.1 Montipora foliosa | reverse complement strand
GAATCTAGCGTGTTTCATGCTCCTTTTCGGCCTATGTTCGGAAGGCGTGTAATTAGATTTGACCGCAGGCGCCCCCAGCAATGCATAACTATTATGTAGTAAGAGAGCTCAATGGTGAAAAGAGAACAGTTAAAACTCAAGTTAAGTTGAAAAACTGAATGTTTTTCTCTCGCAATAAACTTTCCCTACCTCAAATATCTTGTTTGCTTTTGTTTTGTGTCCATTCATTAGCCATTGTTGATATAGTGAAATCAGTACTCGTTTATACACCATAAACGAGTACTGATTTCACCATATCAGCGATGGCTAATGAATCGACACAAAACAAAAGTCATCAACATATTTGAAGTAGGGAAAGTTTATTGCGAGAGGAAGACATTCAGATTTTCAACTTAACTTGAGTTTTAACTGTTTTCATCATTAAAGTCTCTCACTACATAATAGTTATGCATTGCAAAATCGCGTTGTGAGCTTGGGGTGCCTGTGATTTGACAAGCATCAAGAAGTGTCCAGTTGCTCCCCTCCCAAACTCTCGCTCGCGTGCGGGAATACATGACAATCAACGTCACATAGTGTCCCTCAAACTTCAGTCCTCAGAGTTACATTAGCTATAACCAGAAAATAACGCTAACTGCCTTTACCCCTATCTCATTGTTGGAAATAGATAGCAAATGCTGAGACTTTAACATGGACACTTCGTGTTGGAAATCGAATTACGTGCATTTCTGGACAGAAGTTTTGACGTACTCTTATAAGCTTACCCGAGGAAGTAAATGTCTTGTGCACATCATATGCCATAGCATTCATCCACGTGAAAGAGCACAAGACAAAGTAATGAAGAAGAACGGCAATGACCTGGCATTGCTCACGACTGGAAGTCTTCATTGCTGAGAGAAAGACGCCTTGATACAGCAGCAAAGATAGCGACAAGTTGATAATGATCCTTCCAGGCAAGTTGCGCAGTTCAGAAAATAGAGCGTAAGTCGCCAACAGAAGAAGTAGGGAAGCCATTGACGTTATGCAGCCAGCTGAAGTCAATATTTGGAGAGATGTTGGCGTTGTTTTAGTGAGGTAGCCTGCGCTTGGCTGTTCGGAAAACACTGTCGCATTTCTTGAGAAGTTGACGCAAAGTAGCAAAATTTTCCTGCGAATTGTGTACCTCGTTTTCCCGTACATCTTGTTGTGAGGTTTAATGTAAACAGTACCATTAGGTCGTTGTTCATAATCGCTTTGGTTGAAAGGTACGAAAGTGCAGTTTAAATTCAACAACAATCTTGTTTCGTTTGATATGAAATCAACGGGTACTGTTTTTTCACTCGGGGAAATGGGCGTGTCAGTTTGTGGTGGGTGTAAACTGACGGTGCTTTTACATTTTCCAACGTATGGGTCGTACAATTTGTTAGCAGCACAGTACCAAACGTGGTTTATATTTCGCTCGAAATGCATTTTTCTGTCTTTGACTGAAACCCTTTTCTCGAAGGAGGAAGTAAAATCAAACAGGATAGTCAGGGACGGTAAAGGCATCGAATCGGAACCTGGTTTTGGGGGGAAATCAATCTTCCAAGAGCTTGGCTGAAATCCGTTACACAATGCGCATTGCAGATTTCGAAATCTTATTGTTTTCTTGTCTCTGATTAAACAAACAGGAAAAGCATATCCCAGGCACTGTGATTGGCAGTAAGATCCATTTTTCTCCCGACCAATCCCGGAACAGTCTTGAAAACGAGGGATGCATCGCCTCAAGTATTGCCCCCAAGGTTTTATGATTTTTACTGAACAGTTGGCATGCACGAAGCGCATAAAATCACTAAGATTGAACGCCGTTGTATTAAACCACTCACTACAATCTGCTTCGAGTTTCCAGTAGGTTGTATTTACTGCGCCATTGCACCTTGCACAAAAAACATTTCTGTAAGTAATGCGCTTCTCGCGATCAAACACGGGCCAGTCATTAAACAGATCACTTTGGTCTTCATTCTGACATTTAGTGCGCACAATCTCACCTTTCCAGTTCCTTGGGCATGTGCTTCGGACTGCAAAACCAGCATAGTCTGGACTGTGTTGGCTTACGACAGGGCGGCATATTTCATGTTGGCTTAGTGGATTTCCTCGAGGGTTGACTCGTTTTCTGCACCTGTAAATGATAACGATAGTGATAATAACCACTTGATTAAAGTTCAATTATAACATAACAGAAGGAAAGCGCACGTTTTAATTGGTCAATGACCATATAAAATTTGCCCATGGGTAAATGGTTATGACGAAAACACCTGATGCCGTGCGCCTGGAAAAATGCTACTAGCATTACAGGCTGTCTTAGACCAGGTTAATTCCTGGTGCCTTAGTAACTGATTGATTTTACATGAAGGTAAATCCCCTTCATAGGTCCTTTGAAACATCTGAAGTGTGGCGAGGACACGATTCGGTATGTGTCTTCCACCAATTGCCTTGGGGTTACAATTGATGACAAACTCTCATGGTCTCAACATATTGCATTGGC
>NC_090871.1:69248362-69253362 GCF_036669935.1 Montipora foliosa | reverse complement strand
TGTATCTAGAAACTCGACGCACAAACCCAAGGAGTTTGTTGGCTTTCGCACACTGTTCAGTTACTTGTTTGTCCGAGGTGAGGTTGCTTGACACCCACACACCGAGGTCTTTCTCTGTATCGCAAGATTCCAAAGGCGTTTCCTTGAGAGTATAGGTAGGCTGTACAGGTGATTTTTTGCGGGTGATGCACTGGTATTTGCACTTGGACTGATTAAATATGAGCCCGGATGATTCGGACCAACTGACAAGATCGTTAAGGTCAGATTGCAAGGCGTTACAGTCTGTGATGGAATCAATACTCTTGAAAATCTTGGTTTCATCGGCATAACAGGCAACTCTCGATGTTTTAACAGCGTTTGGTAGATCGTCCACAAACAGCAGAAACAATATCGGTCCTAATAGGGACCCTTGCGGTACCCCGGATGTAACCGGCAATTCTCGGGAAGTAGCTCCGAGAACTGTAACCTGTTGCCTGCTCCCCTGTAAATATGAACGAAATCAGTCGTGAAGTTTGCCAGTAATGCCGTATTGGTGCAACCTCCCAAGTAGCTTGGTATGATCCACTTTGTCGAATGCTTTACTCATGTCAAGATATATAATGTCTATTTGTTTACCGGCGTCGAGTTGACCGCCAATGTCCAAACAAAGAATTATTTTGCCTTAGTGCTTGAAACCATAAAAAAAAAAAAAATTTTTAAATAGAAATCTTCTCCACTGTTATCAAGTTGTTTATCAGCGTTGGGGGGCTGTTGGTGAAGCTTCATGTTAGTGAGACGACGACGGCTACGAGAATGCGATGAAACAATAGGACCAACGGACAAGAACAAAAGCTCTGGCTCGGGTTGCTCGAAGAACGGTTAGCGCTAGGCTCGATTTCCAGCCGTATTGTGAGTGCAGTTGTCCTCCTCCCAACTACGGCTGGATCAATGGTCCGTAGGGCTTGTCCGTGACGTCACATCCGCTCTTTATGCAAATTGAATTGTCGCACCCGAGCAGCGCGGGGAAAAAATGGCGGAGGTTGTGACTCCAAAAAACACCTGTTCGGTCCTCTTTCTCTTCACGTCAAATGTGCTGTATGTGGTAGTTTTCGGGATGACCCAAGAAAGAGGGTAAAACTGAAAAAAGACCTTGCATGCTTTAAAGCTGCAGGAAATCGTTGCTAGCGTGAACCTGGACCCGCAATAGGTTAACTTTGACTGTATTCATGATATGGAAACTTGAGGCACAAAATATATTTTGACGTGTATATTGCTTTACAGTAACAAACGACAATAAAAACATTCAAATCAATGAGCCTTTTATTTCCAACCAGCAAACGTGACAAAACAATTACTGTAATAACGTAACATTGTGTAACACTGTGGCAGGCAATCAGAACTTGCCCTTGATGAAACCCACATTTAATATCCAGTGTTTTCTGAATTGGAGATTAAATTTCAAAGCGGACGTTGGAATCAGCTACGACAGATATTTCATAACAAATAATGGCTCACCAGTGTTGGATACAGTGGGCTTCATCAATGGCAATCAGACAAGGCTTTCGCTATAAGTAGCACTTGTCAACATTGCTCGCCATCGGCTACTTCCCAAAACCGTCTCCGGAGACCCAAACACGACCTGAAATAAACCGGCCTCAATCCTTTTTTGATATATTCGTCATTCTGCTTCTCGCCAATAAATGCTGCTTTTATACCGATTGAGGTGAGGAACCTGACTAGGTCCTGCATGAGTGAGTTTAACGGAGATATGACCAAAGCACAACTAGAATGGACTGGCTTCCGCAGCTCATCGACGATGAGCGGAAAAAACTGAAAAATCAAGGATTTCCCTGAGCCTGTAGGCTGTAACACTAGAACATCTTTCCCTTGAAACAAATTAATAATGGCTTCCAGTTGTGTTTCTCTAAATTTCTCGATATGAAATCGCTCTAACAAACACTTTTACAGAAGAAGAAAACTCAGGGACACTAATATCCGCCATGTTGGATAGACGAGTGACAGAATTGGCCAATCACAGGAAAGCCTGCTCGATTTGAGCAGGCTTGGCTGTGATTGGTCACAAAATACAATGTGTAGACCAGTGATCCAGCCGTGGTGTGGGGCGAGGAACGCGTGCTCACAAAACGGCTGGAAATCGAGCCTAGGCTAGCGCTAACCAGCGTTAAATACTATGCCGGGAAACCTATAGGTTTTGATACCTCTTGTCCAACGGTTAGCGCTAACCTGAGGCTTCGAGAACCGGCCCCTGCACGCCCTGCACGTGCGACTAGTCTTGTGTATATTTGTATGCCGTTCTCGCTCTGACAACGACGTGAAATGACCACATTTGAGATGATGGAGAAAAGGTGAGCTCCTGACAATAAATTTTAAGTTTCCTCTCTAAATATCCACACCGCCTTTCTCACCTATTTTATTCCTGTAATGTTGATACACACACTTCCCATTCCTGGCGAATTGACGTAAATGGGAAATTATTACACTAACGGGAAATAATATTCTTAGACAACGTTCTCATAGCCGACGTCATCGTCCTTGATTGAGGTCCCTATTAAACTCGAACACGAACTATAAATGGCGTGGTACCACAAGCACATGCAGATGTTTATTAATCAACAGTGCATGCATGCAGAGCTCTGCGATAATTTATGCAATAAAAACCCTAAAAAGCAACGTGTCCGTAATGAGTTTTAAGATTTCTCATCCTGTAGATGGGGACTTTAAGATCTAAGATGCCGTCGTCAACAAGAACGCCACAAAACAACAATAAAAAGAGGAAAAGATTCAACATAAATGTGCGGCACGCATTTTCCACATATGTTTGCGGTGCTCTTCACAACAACAACGTGAAATCACCGAATTTGAGGTTTTGATGACAACGCGAGCTTACAATTTTAAATCTTCCATTCTCTATCTTTAATCTGAAACTGCTCATACCGTTTTATTTTTAGGATAGTTCACCCACATTGTACGACGCGAACGAGTTGGAATAATCGCGAAAGACTTATTATAAGATGTTGCAAATTTCTATATTGAGGTGACGTTTTCGTCGACGTCGCCGTCGTAGATCTTAAAGTAGGAACCTTAAGATCTACAACGGCGACGTCAACGAAAACGTGGTTAAAAAATTACAACTTTGCATTTTCCAAAAATTTTCGTCATTAGTGCTGTTCGTGGAACTTCTATAAACTACCCGAACTATTCAGGAACTGAAGTGGGAAGAACGGTGTGGAAACCAGGCGAAAAGAAAAAAAAATCGTGGCTATGTGCTCACGTTGTCCTCAGAGCTTGAGATGTGGTCATTTTGCGTCGTAGAATTGCAGAGAACTGAAAAGAAATGTACAAACTTTCGCACCGCACATGCAGACCGATTGTTTCGCTTATTAATAGCTATCATTTGGTGGCGTTATCGCTGACGTAGAATCTTGAGGTCCCTAGTCCCTTACGTGAAGCCCTTCCAGCGGGGTGTTTTTTCCCTTGTTCCCTTTAAATATTTCCTTGTGTTCCCTTGTTCCCCAAAGTACTTTCCAACTTGTTCCCAGCTTTTTGATCCCCTGTTCCCTAAAATATTTGTTCCCCTGTTCCCAGTTCAAATTAGTCCTATTATAAATTAGCAATGTTCCCTTGTTCCCCCAAACCCCTGGGAGGGCCTCTGATATCGTTGAACTCTTTCGTCTCTGTGTTGCTGTTTGTTAATCGCCATCTTGATACTTCGTCGTGCTTGAATGAACTCGAATAAAAGGAGAGACAGAAGCGACTCCTTTGATAATAGTGCTTCTCATGTTTGAGAGCAAAATAGACTCTGGCAATCACTAGAGACTATTCTTTTCGGGTTCTAATTTATTCGAAGAGAAGAACGAAGCTAGAAAGGAATACATATATAGAGTCAGTTAAGTAGATCCCTTGAGCCAACAACGTATCACCCCCAGGAGGATCGCAAATGGATTCACAGTCCAAGTTGAGGAGAAATTGAGAGAAAGTTACGGGAAACTCAACACTGGACAACTTCTGGGGAAAACTGTAATTGCCCTGAGCGGGATTTGAACCCACGTCCCCCTGGTCAATGGTCGGGTGTGATGACCACTACACTATCAGGACAACCATGCCGGCAACATGGCTCATTGATCACCTAATGTGTCGCATTTACGTGGGACTCCCTAAGGGCCAGTTTTTCTATATGATAACGCTCGATCAACATGTGATTCACAGGCGGACAAGGGTAATTAATATAAAGAGTCAGTTAAGTAGATCCCTTGAACCAACAACGTATCACCCCCAGGAGGATCGCAAATGTTTTCACAATCCAAGTTGAAGAGAAATTGAGAGAAAGTTACGGGAAACTCAACACTGGACAACTTCTGGCCCAGAGGCCGAAACAGCACTGTCTGCAGTTAGATATAGCTCTTTGGCATTACAAAGCTTTTGCTTTCATGTCCAGATTGAGCACTCTACTGGGATGAGTCATTGCCGCTAGCAATTGCGCATGCTCACTAGCTCGCTAGTTTGAGCACTCTGGCATGGCTTAGATGTACCACATGTGTGGGACATTTGGGGTAGCTTTATAAGCTTAACCTCTATTCTGCACTGATGAGGCCCAGAAGGCCGAAACAGTACGGTCTGCAGTTACATATAGCTCTTTTGACATTACAAAGCTTTTGCTTTCATGTCTAAATTGAGCATTCTACTGGGATGAGTGATTGCCGCTAGCAATTGCGCATGCTCGCTAGTTTGAGCACTCTGGCATGGCTTAGATGTACCACATGTGTGGGATATTTGGGGTGGCTCCATCCCAGAAATAAGCACTGCACTGATGAGGCCTAGCAGGCCGAAACAGTACTGTCTGAAGTTATTTAACAATTATTCCTAGGGCCCGAATGGGCTCTGAGTCAATAGCCCATGAGGCCGGAGGCCGAATGGGCTATTGACTCAGAGACCATGAGTGCGAGAGGAATAATTGTTTTAGTAAAATCCAACTAGTTGGTCAAAAAAATATCAAAGACAAA
>NC_090871.1:69226382-69248262 GCF_036669935.1 Montipora foliosa | reverse complement strand
AAGGGGGGACCAAAGGAAATTTTTCAAAATGGCCGATTTTTTGATCGAACTTTGGAAGGCTAAAAAAATAGGAAATACAAGTCGCCTGATAGCCTAATTAGTATGGATTGAAAGCTAAACTATCCTAGATTTGCGCTATGCAAAAAACCGCATGAAAAAAGACCTATTAGAAGAGAATAACATTTTTCGCAAAAGTGTCGAAAATGGCCATTTTTCGCAAAGTAGCAAAGGGGGACCAAAGGAAATTTTCAAAAATGGCCGATTTTTGATCGAACTTCGGAAGGCTAAAAAATAGAAATACAAGTCGCCTGATAGCCTAATTAGTATGGATTGAAAGCTAACTATCCTAGATTTGCGCTATGCAAAAAACCGCATGAAAAAAGACCTATTAGAAGAGAAATAACATTTTTCGCAAAAGTGTCGAAAATGGCCATTTTTCGCAAAGTAGCAAAGGGGGGACCAAAGGAAATATTTCAAAAATGGCCGATTTTTTGATCGAACTTTGGAAGGCTAAAAAAATAGGAAATACAAGTCGCCTGATAGCCTAATTAGTATGGATTGAAAGCTAAACTATCCTAGATTTGCGCTATGCAAAAAACCGCATGAAAAAAGACCTATTAGAAGAGAAATAACATTTTTCGCAAAAGTGTCGAAAATGGCCATTTTTCGCAAAGTAGCAAAGGGGGGACCAAAGGAAATTTTTCAAAAATGGCCGATTTTTTGATCGAACTTTGGAAGGCTAAAAAAATAGGAAATACAAGTCGCCTGATAGCCTAATTAGTATGGATTGAAAGCTAAACTATCCTAGATTTGCGCTATGCAAAAAACCGCATGAAAAAAGACCTATTAGAAGAGAAATAACATTTTTCGCAAAAGTGTCGAAAATGGCCATTTTTCGCAAAGTAGCAAAGGGGGGACCAAAGGAAATTTTTCAAAAATGGCCGATTTTTTGATCGAACTTTGGAAGGCTAAAAAAATAGGAAATACAAGTCGCCTGATAGCCTAATTAGTATGGATTGAAAGCTAAACTATCCTAGATTTGCGCTATGCAAAAAACCGCATGAAAAAAGACCTATTAGAAGAGAAATAACATTTTTCGCAAAAGTGTCGAAAATGGCCATTTTTCGCAAAGTAGCAAAGGGGGGACCAAAGGAAATTTTTCAAAAATGGCCGATTTTTTGATCGAACTTTGGAAGGCTAAAAAAATAGGAAATACAAGTCGCCTGATAGCCTAATTAGTATGGATTGAAAGCTAAACTATCCTAGATTTGCGCTATGCAAAAAACCGCATGAAAAAAGACCTATTAGAAGAGAAATAACATTTTTCGCAAAAGTGTCGAAAATGGCCATTTTTCGCAAAGTAGCAAAGGGGGGACCAAAGGAAATTTTTCAAAAATGGCCGATTTTTTGATCGAAACTTGGAAGGCTAAAAAAATAGGAAATACAAGTCGCCTGATAGCCTAATTAGTATGGATTGAAAGCTAAACTATCCTAGATTTGCGCTATGCAAAAAACCGCATGAAAAAAGACCTATTAGAAGAGAAATAACATTTTTCGCAAAAGTGTCGAAAATGGCCATTTTTCGCAAAGTAGCAAAGGGGGGACCAAAGGAAATTTTTCAAAAATGGCCGATTTTTTGATCGAACTTTGGAAGGCTAAAAAAATAGGAAATACAAGTCGCCTGATAGCCTAATTAGTATGGATTGAAAGCTAAACTATCCTAGATTTGCGCTATGCAAAAAACCGCATGAAAAAAGACCTATTAGAAGAGAAATAACATTTTTCGCAAAAGTGTCGAAAATGGCCATTTTTCGCAAAGTAGCAAAGGGGGGACCAAAGGAAATTTTTCAAAAATGGCCGATTTTTTGATCGAACTTTGGAAGGCTAAAAAAATAGGAAATACAAGTCGCCTGATAGCCTAATTAGTATGGATTGAAAGCTAAACTATCCTAGATTTGCGCTATGCAAAAAACCGCATGAAAAAAGACCTATTAGAAGAGAAATAACATTTTTCGCAAAAGTGTCGAAAATGGCCATTTTTCGCAAAGTAGCAAAGGGGGGACCAAAGGAAATTAAAATGGCCGATTTTTTGATCGAACTTTGGAAGGCTAAAAAAATAGGAAATACAAGTCGCCTGATAGCCTAATTAGTATGGATTGAAAGCTAAACTATCCTAGATTTGCGCTATGCAAAAAACCGCATGAAAAAAGACCTATTAGAAGAGAAATAACATTTTTCGCAAAAGTGTCGAAAATGGCCATTTTTCGCAAAGTAGCAAAGGGGGGACCAAAGGAAATTTTTCAAAAATGGCCGATTTTTTGATCGAACTTTGGAAGGCTAAAAAAATAGGAAATACAAGTCGCCTGATAGCCTAATTAGTATGGATTGAAAGCTAAACTATCCTAGATTTGCGCTATGCAAAAAACCGCATGAAAAAAGACCTATTAGAAGAGAAATAACATTTTTCGCAAAAGTGTCGAAAATGGCCATTTTTCGCAAAGTAGCAAAGGGGGGACCAAAGGAAATTTTTCAAAAATGGCCGATTTTTTGATCGAACTTTGGAAGGCTAAAAAAATAGGAAATACAAGTCGCCTGATAGCCTAATTAGTATGGATTGAAAGCTAAACTATCCTAGATTTGCGCTATGCAAAAAACCGCATGAAAAAAGACCTATTAGAAGAGAAATAACATTTTTCGCAAAAGTGTCGAAAATGGCCATTTTTCGCAAAGTAGCAAAGGGGGGACCAAAGGAAATTTTTCAAAAATGGCCGATTTTTTGATCGAACTTTGGAAGGCTAAAAAAATAGGAAATACAAGTCGCCTGATAGCCTAATTAGTATGGATTGAAAGCTAAACTATCCTAGATTTGCGCTATGCAAAAAACCGCATGAAAAAAGACCTATTAGAAGAGAAATAACATTTTTCGCAAAAGTGTCGAAAATGGCCATTTTTCGCAAAGTAGCAAAGGGGGGACCAAAGGAAATTTTTCAAAAATGGCCGATTTTTTGATCGAACTTTGGAAGGCTAAAAAAATAGGAAATACAAGTCGCCTGATAGCCTAATTAGTATGGATTGAAAGCTAAACTATCCTAGATTTGCGCTATGCAAAAAACCGCATGAAAAAAGACCTATTAGAAGAGAAATAACATTTTTCGCAAAAGTGTCGAAAATGGCCATTTTTCGCAAAGTAGCAAAGGGGGGACCAAAGGAAATTTTTCAAAAATGGCCGATTTTTTGATCGAACTTTGGAAGGCTAAAAAAATAGGAAATACAAGTCGCCTGATAGCCTAATTAGTATGGATTGAAAGCTAAACTATCCTAGATTTGCGCTATGCAAAAAACCGCATGAAAAAAGACCTATTAGAAGAGAAATAACATTTTTCGCAAAAGTGTCGAAAATGGCCATTTTTCGCAAAGTAGCAAAGGGGGGACCAAAGGAAATTTTTCAAAAATGGCCGATTTTTTGATCGAACTTTGGAAGGCTAAAAAAATAGGAAATACAAGTCGCCTGATAGCCTAATTAGTATGGATTGAAAGCTAAACTATCCTAGATTTGCGCTATGCAAAAAACCGCATGAAAAAAGACCTATTAGAAGAGAAATAACATTTTTCGCAAAAGTGTCGAAAATGGCCATTTTTCGCAAAGTAGCAAAGGGGGGACCAAAGGAAATTTTTCAAAAATGGCCGATTTTTTGATCGAACTTTGGAAGGCTAAAAAAATAGGAAATACAAGTCGCCTGATAGCCTAATTAGTATGGATTGAAAGCTAAACTATCCTAGATTTGCGCTATGCAAAAAACCGCATGAAAAAAGACCTATTAGAAGAGAAATAACATTTTTCGCAAAAGTGTCGAAAATGGCCATTTTTCGCAAAGTAGCAAAGGGGGGACCAAAGGAAATTTTTCAAAAATGGCCGATTTTTTGATCGAACTTTGGAAGGCTAAAAAAATAGGAAATACAAGTCGCCTGATAGCCTAATTAGTATGGATTGAAAGCTAAACTATCCTAGATTTGCGCTATGCAAAAAACCGCATGAAAAAAGACCTATTAGAAGAGAAATAACATTTTTCGCAAAAGTGTCGAAAATGGCCATTTTTCGCAAAGTAGCAAAGGGGGGACCAAAGGAAATTTTTCAAAAATGGCCGATTTTTTGATCGAACTTTGGAAGGCTAAAAAAATAGGAAATACAAGTCGCCTGATAGCCTAATTAGTATGGATTGAAAGCTAAACTATCCTAGATTTGCGCTATGCAAAAAACCGCATGAAAAAAGACCTATTAGAAGAGAAATAACATTTTTCGCAAAAGTGTCGAAAATGGCCATTTTTCGCAAAGTAGCAAAGGGGGGACCAAAGGAAATTTTTCAAAAATGGCCGATTTTTTGATCGAACTTTGGAAGGCTAAAAAAATAGGAAATACAAGTCGCCTGATAGCCTAATTAGTATGGATTGAAAGCTAAACTATCCTAGATTTGCGCTATGCAAAAAACCGCATGAAAAAAGACCTATTAGAAGAGAAATAACATTTTTCGCAAAAGTGTCGAAAATGGCCATTTTTCGCAAAGTAGCAAAGGGGGGACCAAAGGAAATTTTTCAAAAATGGCCGATTTTTTGATCGAACTTTGGAAGGCTAAAAAAATAGGAAATACAAGTCGCCTGATAGCCTAATTAGTATGGATTGAAAGCTAAACTATCCTAGATTTGCGCTATGCAAAAAACCGCATGAAAAAAGACCTATTAGAAGAGAAATAACATTTTTCGCAAAAGTGTCGAAAATGGCCATTTTTCGCAAAGTAGCAAAGGGGGGACCAAAGGAAATTTTTCAAAAATGGCCGATTTTTTGATCGAACTTTGGAAGGCTAAAAAAATAGGAAATACAAGTCGCCTGATAGCCTAATTAGTATGGATTGAAAGCTAAACTATCCTAGATTTGCGCTATGCAAAAAACCGCATGAAAAAAGACCTATTAGAAGAGAAATAACATTTTTCGCAAAAGTGTCGAAAATGGCCATTTTTCGCAAAGTAGCAAAGGGGGGACCAAAGGAAATTTTTCAAAAATGGCCGATTTTTTGATCGAACTTTGGAAGGCTAAAAAAATAGGAAATACAAGTCGCCTGATAGCCTAATTAGTATGGATTGAAAGCTAAACTATCCTAGATTTGCGCTATGCAAAAAACCGCATGAAAAAAGACCTATTAGAAGAGAAATAACATTTTTCGCAAAAGTGTCGAAAATGGCCATTTTTCGCAAAGTAGCAAAGGGGGGACCAAAGGAAATTTTTCAAAAATGGCCGATTTTTTGATCGAACTTTGGAAGGCTAAAAAAATAGGAAATACAAGTCGCCTGATAGCCTAATTAGTATGGATTGAAAGCTAAACTATCCTAGATTTGCGCTATGCAAAAAACCGCATGAAAAAAGACCTATTAGAAGAGAAATAACATTTTTCGCAAAAGTGTCGAAAATGGCCATTTTTCGCAAAGTAGCAAAGGGGGGACCAAAGGAAATTTTTCAAAAATGGCCGATTTTTTGATCGAACTTTGGAAGGCTAAAAAAATAGGAAATACAAGTCGCCTGATAGCCTAATTAGTATGGATTGAAAGCTAAACTATCCTAGATTTGCGCTATGCAAAAAACCGCATGAAAAAAGACCTATTAGAAGAGAAATAACATTTTTCGCAAAAGTGTCGAAAATGGCCATTTTTCGCAAAGTAGCAAAGGGGGGACCAAAGGAAATTTTTCAAAAATGGCCGATTTTTTGATCGAACTTTGGAAGGCTAAAAAAATAGGAAATACAAGTCGCCTGATAGCCTAATTAGTATGGATTGAAAGCTAAACTATCCTAGATTTGCGCTATGCAAAAAACCGCATGAAAAAAGACCTATTAGAAGAGAAATAACATTTTTCGCAAAAGTGTCGAAAATGGCCATTTTTCGCAAAGTAGCAAAGGGGGGACCAAAGGAAATTTTTCAAAAATGGCCGATTTTTTGATCGAACTTTGGAAGGCTAAAAAAATAGGAAATACAAGTCGCCTGATAGCCTAATTAGTATGGATTGAAAGCTAAACTATCCTAGATTTGCGCTATGCAAAAAACCGCATGAAAAAAGACCTATTAGAAGAGAAATAACATTTTTCGCAAAAGTGTCGAAAATGGCCATTTTTCGCAAAGTAGCAAAGGGGGGACCAAAGGAAATTTTTCAAAAATGGCCGATTTTTTGATCGAACTTTGGAAGGCTAAAAAAATAGGAAATACAAGTCGCCTGATAGCCTAATTAGTATGGATTGAAAGCTAAACTATCCTAGATTTGCGCTATGCAAAAAACCGCATGAAAAAAGACCTATTAGAAGAGAAATAACATTTTTCGCAAAAGTGTCGAAAATGGCCATTTTTCGCAAAGTAGCAAAGGGGGGACCAAAGGAAATTTTTCAAAAATGGCCGATTTTTTGATCGAACTTTGGAAGGCTAAAAAAATAGGAAATACAAGTCGCCTGATAGCCTAATTAGTATGGATTGAAAGCTAAACTATCCTAGATTTGCGCTATGCAAAAAACCGCATGAAAAAAGACCTATTAGAAGAGAAATAACATTTTTCGCAAAAGTGTCGAAAATGGCCATTTTTCGCAAAGTAGCAAAGGGGGGACCAAAGGAAATTTTTCAAAAATGGCCGATTTTTTGATCGAACTTTGGAAGGCTAAAAAAATAGGAAATACAAGTCGCCTGATAGCCTAATTAGTATGGATTGAAAGCTAAACTATCCTAGATTTGCGCTATGCAAAAAACCGCATGAAAAAAGACCTATTAGAAGAGAAATAACATTTTTCGCAAAAGTGTCGAAAATGGCCATTTTTCGCAAAGTAGCAAAGGGGGGACCAAAGGAAATTTTTCAAAAATGGCCGATTTTTTGATCGAACTTTGGAAGGCTAAAAAAATAGGAAATACAAGTCGCCTGATAGCCTAATTAGTATGGATTGAAAGCTAAACTATCCTAGATTTGCGCTATGCAAAAAACCGCATGAAAAAAGACCTATTAGAAGAGAAATAACATTTTTCGCAAAAGTGTCGAAAATGGCCATTTTTCGCAAAGTAGCAAAGGGGGGACCAAAGGAAATTTTTCAAAAATGGCCGATTTTTTGATCGAACTTTGGAAGGCTAAAAAAATAGGAAATACAAGTCGCCTGATAGCCTAATTAGTATGGATTGAAAGCTAAACTATCCTAGATTTGCGCTATGCAAAAAACCGCATGAAAAAAGACCTATTAGAAGAGAAATAACATTTTTCGCAAAAGTGTCGAAAATGGCCATTTTTCGCAAAGTAGCAAAGGGGGGACCAAAGGAAATTTTTCAAAAATGGCCGATTTTTTGATCGAACTTTGGAAGGCTAAAAAAATAGGAAATACAAGTCGCCTGATAGCCTAATTAGTATGGATTGAAAGCTAAACTATCCTAGATTTGCGCTATGCAAAAAACCGCATGAAAAAAGACCTATTAGAAGAGAAATAACATTTTTCGCAAAAGTGTCGAAAATGGCCATTTTTCGCAAAGTAGCAAAGGGGGGACCAAAGGAAATTTTTCAAAAATGGCCGATTTTTTGATCGAACTTTGGAAGGCTAAAAAAATAGGAAATACAAGTCGCCTGATAGCCTAATTAGTATGGATTGAAAGCTAAACTATCCTAGATTTGCGCTATGCAAAAAACCGCATGAAAAAAGACCTATTAGAAGAGAAATAACATTTTTCGCAAAAGTGTCGAAAATGGCCATTTTTCGCAAAGTAGCAAAGGGGGGACCAAAGGAAATTTTTCAAAAATGGCCGATTTTTTGATCGAACTTTGGAAGGCTAAAAAAATAGGAAATACAAGTCGCCTGATAGCCTAATTAGTATGGATTGAAAGCTAAACTATCCTAGATTTGCGCTATGCAAAAAACCGCATGAAAAAAGACCTATTAGAAGAGAAATAACATTTTTCGCAAAAGTGTCGAAAATGGCCATTTTTCGCAAAGTAGCAAAGGGGGGACCAAAGGAAATTTTTCAAAAATGGCCGATTTTTTGATCGAACTTTGGAAGGCTAAAAAAATAGGAAATACAAGTCGCCTGATAGCCTAATTAGTATGGATTGAAAGCTAAACTATCCTAGATTTGCGCTATGCAAAAAACCGCATGAAAAAAGACCTATTAGAAGAGAAATAACATTTTTCGCAAAAGTGTCGAAAATGGCCATTTTTCGCAAAGTAGCAAAGGGGGGACCAAAGGAAATTTTTCAAAAATGGCCGATTTTTTGATCGAACTTTGGAAGGCTAAAAAAATAGGAAATACAAGTCGCCTGATAGCCTAATTAGTATGGATTGAAAGCTAAACTATCCTAGATTTGCGCTATGCAAAAAACCGCATGAAAAAAGACCTATTAGAAGAGAAATAACATTTTTCGCAAAAGTGTCGAAAATGGCCATTTTTCGCAAAGTAGCAAAGGGGGGACCAAAGGAAATTTTTCAAAAATGGCCGATTTTTTGATCGAACTTTGGAAGGCTAAAAAAATAGGAAATACAAGTCGCCTGATAGCCTAATTAGTATGGATTGAAAGCTAAACTATCCTAGATTTGCGCTATGCAAAAAACCGCATGAAAAAAGACCTATTAGAAGAGAAATAACATTTTTCGCAAAAGTGTCGAAAATGGCCATTTTTCGCAAAGTAGCAAAGGGGGGACCAAAGGAAATTTTTCAAAAATGGCCGATTTTTTGATCGAACTTTGGAAGGCTAAAAAAATAGGAAATACAAGTCGCCTGATAGCCTAATTAGTATGGATTGAAAGCTAAACTATCCTAGATTTGCGCTATGCAAAAAACCGCATGAAAAAAGACCTATTAGAAGAGAAATAACATTTTTCGCAAAAGTGTCGAAAATGGCCATTTTTCGCAAAGTAGCAAAGGGGGGACCAAAGGAAATTTTTCAAAAATGGCCGATTTTTTGATCGAACTTTGGAAGGCTAAAAAAATAGGAAATACAAGTCGCCTGATAGCCTAATTAGTATGGATTGAAAGCTAAACTATCCTAGATTTGCGCTATGCAAAAAACCGCATGAAAAAAGACCTATTAGAAGAGAAATAACATTTTTCGCAAAAGTGTCGAAAATGGCCATTTTTCGCAAAGTAGCAAAGGGGGGACCAAAGGAAATTTTTCAAAAATGGCCGATTTTTTGATCGAACTTTGGAAGGCTAAAAAAATAGGAAATACAAGTCGCCTGATAGCCTAATTAGTATGGATTGAAAGC
This sequence comes from Montipora foliosa, assembly GCF_036669935.1. Classification (NCBI taxonomy): domain Eukaryota; kingdom Metazoa; phylum Cnidaria; class Anthozoa; order Scleractinia; family Acroporidae; genus Montipora; species Montipora foliosa. The sequence continues at coordinate 69,238,999 of NC_090871.1, read as the reverse complement.
TAAACTATCCTAGATTTGCGCTATGCAAAAAACCGCATGAAAAAAGACCTATTAGAAGAGAAATAACATTTTTCGCAAAAGTGTCGAAAATGGCCATTTTTCGCAAAGTAGCAAAGGGGGGACCAAAGGAAATTTTTCAAAAATGGCCGATTTTTTGATCGAACTTTGGAAGGCTAAAAAAATAGGAAATACAAGTCGCCTGATAGCCTAATTAGTATGGATTGAAAGCTAAACTATCCTAGATTTGCGCTATGCAAAAAACCGCATGAAAAAAGACCTATTAGAAGAGAAATAACATTTTTCGCAAAAGTGTCGAAAATGGCCATTTTTCGCAAAGTAGCAAAGGGGGGACCAAAGGAAATTTTTCAAAAATGGCCGATTTTTTGATCGAACTTTGGAAGGCTAAAAAAATAGGAAATACAAGTCGCCTGATAGCCTAATTAGTATGGATTGAAAGCTAAACTATCCTAGATTTGCGCTATGCAAAAAACCGCATGAAAAAAGACCTATTAGAAGAGAAATAACATTTTTCGCAAAAGTGTCGAAAATGGCCATTTTTCGCAAAGTAGCAAAGGGGGGACCAAAGGAAATTTTTCAAAAATGGCCGATTTTTTGATCGAACTTTGGAAGGCTAAAAAAATAGGAAATACAAGTCGCCTGATAGCCTAATTAGTATGGATTGAAAGCTAAACTATCCTAGATTTGCGCTATGCAAAAAACCGCATGAAAAAAGACCTATTAGAAGAGAAATAACATTTTTCGCAAAAGTGTCGAAAATGGCCATTTTTCGCAAAGTAGCAAAGGGGGGACCAAAGGAAATTTTTCAAAAATGGCCGATTTTTTGATCGAACTTTGGAAGGCTAAAAAAATAGGAAATACAAGTCGCCTGATAGCCTAATTAGTATGGATTGAAAGCTAAACTATCCTAGATTTGCGCTATGCAAAAAACCGCATGAAAAAAGACCTATTAGAAGAGAAATAACATTTTTCGCAAAAGTGTCGAAAATGGCCATTTTTCGCAAAGTAGCAAAGGGGGGACCAAAGGAAATTTTTCAAAAATGGCCGATTTTTTGATCGAACTTTGGAAGGCTAAAAAAATAGGAAATACAAGTCGCCTGATAGCCTAATTAGTATGGATTGAAAGCTAAACTATCCTAGATTTGCGCTATGCAAAAAACCGCATGAAAAAAGACCTATTAGAAGAGAAATAACATTTTTCGCAAAAGTGTCGAAAATGGCCATTTTTCGCAAAGTAGCAAAGGGGGGACCAAAGGAAATTTTTCAAAAATGGCCGATTTTTTGATCGAACTTTGGAAGGCTAAAAAAATAGGAAATACAAGTCGCCTGATAGCCTAATTAGTATGGATTGAAAGCTAAACTATCCTAGATTTGCGCTATGCAAAAAACCGCATGAAAAAAGACCTATTAGAAGAGAAATAACATTTTTCGCAAAAGTGTCGAAAATGGCCATTTTTCGCAAAGTAGCAAAGGGGGGACCAAAGGAAATTTTTCAAAAATGGCCGATTTTTTGATCGAACTTTGGAAGGCTAAAAAAATAGGAAATACAAGTCGCCTGATAGCCTAATTAGTATGGATTGAAAGCTAAACTATCCTAGATTTGCGCTATGCAAAAAACCGCATGAAAAAAGACCTATTAGAAGAGAAATAACATTTTTCGCAAAAGTGTCGAAAATGGCCATTTTTCGCAAAGTAGCAAAGGGGGGACCAAAGGAAATTTTTCAAAAATGGCCGATTTTTTGATCGAACTTTGGAAGGCTAAAAAAATAGGAAATACAAGTCGCCTGATAGCCTAATTAGTATGGATTGAAAGCTAAACTATCCTAGATTTGCGCTATGCAAAAAACCGCATGAAAAAAGACCTATTAGAAGAGAAATAACATTTTTCGCAAAAGTGTCGAAAATGGCCATTTTTCGCAAAGTAGCAAAGGGGGGACCAAAGGAAATTTTTCAAAAATGGCCGATTTTTTGATCGAACTTTGGAAGGCTAAAAAAATAGGAAATACAAGTCGCCTGATAGCCTAATTAGTATGGATTGAAAGCTAAACTATCCTAGATTTGCGCTATGCAAAAAACCGCATGAAAAAAGACCTATTAGAAGAGAAATAACATTTTTCGCAAAAGTGTCGAAAATGGCCATTTTTCGCAAAGTAGCAAAGGGGGGACCAAAGGAAATTTTTCAAAAATGGCCGATTTTTTGATCGAACTTTGGAAGGCTAAAAAAATAGGAAATACAAGTCGCCTGATAGCCTAATTAGTATGGATTGAAAGCTAAACTATCCTAGATTTGCGCTATGCAAAAAACCGCATGAAAAAAGACCTATTAGAAGAGAAATAACATTTTTCGCAAAAGTGTCGAAAATGGCCATTTTTCGCAAAGTAGCAAAGGGGGGACCAAAGGAAATTTTTCAAAAATGGCCGATTTTTTGATCGAACTTTGGAAGGCTAAAAAAATAGGAAATACAAGTCGCCTGATAGCCTAATTAGTATGGATTGAAAGCTAAACTATCCTAGATTTGCGCTATGCAAAAAACCGCATGAAAAAAGACCTATTAGAAGAGAAATAACATTTTTCGCAAAAGTGTCGAAAATGGCCATTTTTCGCAAAGTAGCAAAGGGGGGACCAAAGGAAATTTTTCAAAAATGGCCGATTTTTTGATCGAACTTTGGAAGGCTAAAAAAATAGGAAATACAAGTCGCCTGATAGCCTAATTAGTATGGATTGAAAGCTAAACTATCCTAGATTTGCGCTATGCAAAAAACCGCATGAAAAAAGACCTATTAGAAGAGAAATAACATTTTTCGCAAAAGTGTCGAAAATGGCCATTTTTCGCAAAGTAGCAAAGGGGGGACCAAAGGAAATTTTTCAAAAATGGCCGATTTTTTGATCGAACTTTGGAAGGCTAAAAAAATAGGAAATACAAGTCGCCTGATAGCCTAATTAGTATGGATTGAAAGCTAAACTATCCTAGATTTGCGCTATGCAAAAAACCGCATGAAAAAAGACCTATTAGAAGAGAAATAACATTTTTCGCAAAAGTGTCGAAAATGGCCATTTTTCGCAAAGTAGCAAAGGGGGGACCAAAGGAAATTTTTCAAAAATGGCCGATTTTTTGATCGAACTTTGGAAGGCTAAAAAAATAGGAAATACAAGTCGCCTGATAGCCTAATTAGTATGGATTGAAAGCTAAACTATCCTAGATTTGCGCTATGCAAAAAACCGCATGAAAAAAGACCTATTAGAAGAGAAATAACATTTTTCGCAAAAGTGTCGAAAATGGCCATTTTTCGCAAAGTAGCAAAGGGGGGACCAAAGGAAATTTTTCAAAAATGGCCGATTTTTTGATCGAACTTTGGAAGGCTAAAAAAATAGGAAATACAAGTCGCCTGATAGCCTAATTAGTATGGATTGAAAGCTAAACTATCCTAGATTTGCGCTATGCAAAAAACCGCATGAAAAAAGACCTATTAGAAGAGAAATAACATTTTTCGCAAAAGTGTCGAAAATGGCCATTTTTCGCAAAGTAGCAAAGGGGGGACCAAAGGAAATTTTTCAAAAATGGCCGATTTTTTGATCGAACTTTGGAAGGCTAAAAAAATAGGAAATACAAGTCGCCTGATAGCCTAATTAGTATGGATTGAAAGCTAAACTATCCTAGATTTGCGCTATGCAAAAAACCGCATGAAAAAAGACCTATTAGAAGAGAAATAACATTTTTCGCAAAAGTGTCGAAAATGGCCATTTTTCGCAAAGTAGCAAAGGGGGGACCAAAGGAAATTTTTCAAAAATGGCCGATTTTTTGATCGAACTTTGGAAGGCTAAAAAAATAGGAAATACAAGTCGCCTGATAGCCTAATTAGTATGGATTGAAAGCTAAACTATCCTAGATTTGCGCTATGCAAAAAACCGCATGAAAAAAGACCTATTAGAAGAGAAATAACATTTTTCGCAAAAGTGTCGAAAATGGCCATTTTTCGCAAAGTAGCAAAGGGGGGACCAAAGGAAATTTTTCAAAAATGGCCGATTTTTTGATCGAACTTTGGAAGGCTAAAAAAATAGGAAATACAAGTCGCCTGATAGCCTAATTAGTATGGATTGAAAGCTAAACTATCCTAGATTTGCGCTATGCAAAAAACCGCATGAAAAAAGACCTATTAGAAGAGAAATAACATTTTTCGCAAAAGTGTCGAAAATGGCCATTTTTCGCAAAGTAGCAAAGGGGGGACCAAAGGAAATTTTTCAAAAATGGCCGATTTTTTGATCGAACTTTGGAAGGCTAAAAAAATAGGAAATACAAGTCGCCTGATAGCCTAATTAGTATGGATTGAAAGCTAAACTATCCTAGATTTGCGCTATGCAAAAAACCGCATGAAAAAAGACCTATTAGAAGAGAAATAACATTTTTCGCAAAAGTGTCGAAAATGGCCATTTTTCGCAAAGTAGCAAAGGGGGGACCAAAGGAAATTTTTCAAAAATGGCCGATTTTTTGATCGAACTTTGGAAGGCTAAAAAAATAGGAAATACAAGTCGCCTGATAGCCTAATTAGTATGGATTGAAAGCTAAACTATCCTAGATTTGCGCTATGCAAAAAACCGCATGAAAAAAGACCTATTAGAAGAGAAATAACATTTTTCGCAAAAGTGTCGAAAATGGCCATTTTTCGCAAAGTAGCAAAGGGGGGACCAAAGGAAATTTTTCAAAAATGGCCGATTTTTTGATCGAACTTTGGAAGGCTAAAAAAATAGGAAATACAAGTCGCCTGATAGCCTAATTAGTATGGATTGAAAGCTAAACTATCCTAGATTTGCGCTATGCAAAAAACCGCATGAAAAAAGACCTATTAGAAGAGAAATAACATTTTTCGCAAAAGTGTCGAAAATGGCCATTTTTCGCAAAGTAGCAAAGGGGGGACCAAAGGAAATTTTTCAAAAATGGCCGATTTTTTGATCGAACTTTGGAAGGCTAAAAAAATAGGAAATACAAGTCGCCTGATAGCCTAATTAGTATGGATTGAAAGCTAAACTATCCTAGATTTGCGCTATGCAAAAAACCGCATGAAAAAAGACCTATTAGAAGAGAAATAACATTTTTCGCAAAAGTGTCGAAAATGGCCATTTTTCGCAAAGTAGCAAAGGGGGGACCAAAGGAAATTTTTCAAAAATGGCCGATTTTTTGATCGAACTTTGGAAGGCTAAAAAAATAGGAAATACAAGTCGCCTGATAGCCTAATTAGTATGGATTGAAAGCTAAACTATCCTAGATTTGCGCTATGCAAAAAACCGCATGAAAAAAGACCTATTAGAAGAGAAATAACATTTTTCGCAAAAGTGTCGAAAATGGCCATTTTTCGCAAAGTAGCAAAGGGGGGACCAAAGGAAATTTTTCAAAAATGGCCGATTTTTTGATCGAACTTTGGAAGGCTAAAAAAATAGGAAATACAAGTCGCCTGATAGCCTAATTAGTATGGATTGAAAGCTAAACTATCCTAGATTTGCGCTATGCAAAAAACCGCATGAAAAAAGACCTATTAGAAGAGAAATAACATTTTTCGCAAAAGTGTCGAAAATGGCCATTTTTCGCAAAGTAGCAAAGGGGGGACCAAAGGAAATTTTTCAAAAATGGCCGATTTTTTGATCGAACTTTGGAAGGCTAAAAAAATAGGAAATACAAGTCGCCTGATAGCCTAATTAGTATGGATTGAAAGCTAAACTATCCTAGATTTGCGCTATGCAAAAAACCGCATGAAAAAAGACCTATTAGAAGAGAAATAACATTTTTCGCAAAAGTGTCGAAAATGGCCATTTTTCGCAAAGTAGCAAAGGGGGGACCAAAGGAAATTTTTCAAAAATGGCCGATTTTTTGATCGAACTTTGGAAGGCTAAAAAAATAGGAAATACAAGTCGCCTGATAGCCTAATTAGTATGGATTGAAAGCTAAACTATCCTAGATTTGCGCTATGCAAAAAACCGCATGAAAAAAGACCTATTAGAAGAGAAATAACATTTTTCGCAAAAGTGTCGAAAATGGCCATTTTTCGCAAAGTAGCAAAGGGGGGACCAAAGGAAATTTTTCAAAAATGGCCGATTTTTTGATCGAACTTTGGAAGGCTAAAAAAATAGGAGAATACAAGTCGCCTGATAGCCTAATTAGTATGGATTGAAAGCTAAACTATCCCTAGATTTGCGCTATAGCAAAAAAACCCATGAAAAAAGACCGATTAGAAGAGAAAGGGCCATGTTTCGGCAAAGTGTCGAAAATGGCCATTTTTTCGCAAAGTAGCAAAGAGGGGGACCAAAGGAATTTTTTCAAAAATGGCCGTTTGTTGTTGATCGAACTTTGGAAGACTAAAAAACTAGGAAATACAAGTCGCCTGCCAGATAGCGTACTAATTAGTATGGATTGAAAGCTAAACTATCCTAGATTTGCGCACTATTGCAAAAATAACCGCTATGAAAAAAGACCTATTAGAAGAGATAATAACATGTTTTCGTGCAAAAGTGCTCGAAAATGGGCCATTGTTTCGCAAAGTAGCAAAGCGGGGGACCAAAAGGAAATTTTTCAAAAATGGCGCGCCCGATTTTTTGAATCGAACTTGTGGAAGGCTAAAAAAATAGGAAATATCAAGTCTGCCTGATCGGCCCTAAATTAGTATGGATTGCTTGAAAGCTAAACTATCCTAGATTTGCGCTATGCCAAAAAACAGCCATGAAAAAAGACTATTAGAAGGGAGAATATAACATTTTTCGCAACAAGTGTCGAACAATCGGACCATTTTTCTTGCAAAGTAAGCAAAGGGGGGCGACCAAAGCGAAATTTTTCAAAAATGGTCCGATTTTTTTGATCGAACTTTGGAAGCGCTTAAAAAAAAAAAAATAGGAAATACAAGTCGCCTGATAGCCTAATTAGGTATGGATTGAAAGCCCACGTAAACTATCCTAGATTTGCGTCGTATTGCAAAAAACCGCATGGAAAAACAGAACTATTAGAAGGAGAAATAACATTTCTTCGCAAAAGTGTCGAAAATGGCCATTTTTCGCCAAAGTAGCACAAGGGGGGTGGCGAACAAAGGAAATTTTTTTCAAAAATGGCCGCCATTTTTTGAATCGAATCTTTGGAAGGCTAAAAAAAATAGGATAATACAAGTCGCCCCTGTGATTAGCCCTAATTAGTATGGATTGAAAGCTAAACTATCCCTAGATTTTCCACGCTATGACCCCAAAACAAACGCATGAAAAAAGACCTATTATGAAGAGAAATAACACTTTTTCGCCAAAAGTGTCGAAACATGGCCATTTTTCGCAAAGTGAACAAAAGGGGGGACCAAAGGAAAACTTTTTCAAAAAAAATGGCCGATTTTTTTGATCGAACTTTGGAAGCGCTAAAAAAATAGGAAATTACAAGTCGCCCTGATATCCTAATTAGTATGCCGATTGAAAGCTAAACTATCCTAGATTTGCGCTATGCCCACCAAAAAACCGCGTATGAAAAAAAGACCTATTAGAAGAGAACTAACATTTTTCGAACAAAAGTGTCGAAAATGGCCATTTTTCGCAGCAAGTATAGCCAAAGGGGGGGCGACCAAAGGAAAATTTTTCAAAAATGGCCGCCGATTTTTTGATCGAACTTTGGAAGCGGCTAAAAAAATAGGAAATACAAGATCGACCTGATTAGCCCTACATTAGTACGGATTGAAAGCCTAAACTATCCTAGATTTGCGCTATGCAAAAAACCGCAGTGAAACCACAGATCCTATTAGCACAGAAGACAATAACATTTTTCGCGAAAAGTGTCCGAAAATGGCCATTTGGTTCGCAACAGATAGCAAAGGGGGGAGAGACCCAAAGTATAATTTTTCAAAAATGGGCCAGATTTTTTTGATCGAACCTTTGGAAGGCACTAAAAACAAATAGGAAATACCAAAGTCGCCCTGATAGCCTAATTATTATGGATTGAAAGCTAAAACTATCCTAGATTTGCGCTATTTGGCAAAAAACCGCATGAAAAAAGACCTCATTAGCCCCAAGAGAAATAACATTTTTCGCACAAAAGTGTCTAGAAAATGGCCCCATTTTTCGCCCAAAGTAGCAAAGGTGTGCGGACCAAAGGAAATTTTTCAAAAATGGCCGATTTTTTGATCGAACTTTGGAAGGCTAAAAAAATAGGAAATACAAGTCGCCTGATAGCCTAATTAGTATGGATTGAAAGATAAACTATCCTAGATTTGCGCTATGCAAAAAACCGCATGAAAAAAGACCTATTAGAAGAGAAATAACATTTTTCGCAAAAGTGTCGAAAATGGCCATTTTTCGCAAAGTAGCAAAGGGGGGACCAAAGGAAATTTTTCAAAAATGGCCGATTTTTTGATCGAACTTTGGAAGGCTAAAAAAATAGGAAATACAAGTCGCCTGATAGCCTAATTAGTATGGATTGAAAGCTAAACTATCCTAGATTTGCGCTATTCTAAAAAACGATTGAAAAAAGACCTATTAGAAGAGAAATAACATTTTTCGCAAAAGTGTCGAAAATGGCCATTTTTCGCAAAGTAGCAAAGGGGGGACCAAAGAAAATTTTTCAAAAATGGCCGATTTTTTTTTGATCGAACTTTGGAAGGCTAAAAAGATAGGAAATACAAGTCGCCTGATAGCCTAATTAGTATGGATTGAAAGCTAAACTATCCTAGATTTGCGCTATGCAAAAAACCGCATGAAAAAAGACCTATTAGAAGAGAATAACATTTTTCGCAAAAGTGTCGAAAATGGCCATTTTTCGCAAAGTACCAAAGGGGGGACCAAAGGAAATTTTTCAAAAATGGCCGATTTTTTGATCGAACTTTGGAAGGCTAAAAAAATAGGAAATACAAGTCGCCTGATAGCCTAATTAGTATGGATTGAAAGCTAAACTATCCTAGATTTGCGCTATGCAAAAAACCGCATGAAAAAAGACCTATTAGAAGAGAAATAACATTTTTCGCAAAAGTGTCGAAAATGGCCATTTTTCGCAAAGTAGCAAAGGGGGGACCAAAGGAAATTTTTCAAAAATGGCCGATTTTTTAGGTAAACTTTGGAAGGCTAAAAAAATAGGAAATACAAGTCGCCTGATAGCCTAATTAGTATGGATTGAAAGCTAAACTATCCTAGATTTGCGCTATGCAAAAAACCGCATGAAAAAAGACCTATTAGAAGAGAAATAACATTTTTCGCAAAAGTGTCGAAAATGGCCATTTTTCGCAAAGTAGCAAAGGGGGGACCAAAGGAAATTTTTCAAAAATGGCCGATTTTTTGATCGAACTTTGGAAGTGCTAAAAAAATAGGAAATACAAGTCGCCTGATAGCCTAATTAGTATGGATTGAAAGCTAAACTATCCTAGATTTGCGCTATGCAAAAAACCGCATGAAAAAAGACCTATTAGAAGAGAAATAACATTTTTCGCAAAAGTGTCGAAAATGGCCATTTTTCGCAAAGTAGCAAAGGGGGGACCAAAGGAAATTTTTCAAAAATGGCCGATTTTTTGATCGAACTTTGGAAGGCTAAAAAAATAGGAAATACAAGTCGCCTGATAGCCTAATTAGTATGGATTGAAAGCTAAACTATCCTAGATTTGCGCTATGCAAAAAACCGCATGAAAAAAGACCTATTAGAAGAGAAATAACATTTTTCGCAAAAGTGTCGAAAATGGCCATTTTTCGCAAAGTAGCAAAGGGGGACCAAAGGAAATTTTTCAAAAATGGCCGATTTTTTGATCGAACTTTGGAAGGCTAAAAAAATAGGAAATACAAGTCGCCTGATAGCCTAATTAGTATGGATTGAAAGCTAAACTATCCTAGATTTGCGCTATGCAAAAAACCGCATGAAAAAAGACCTATTAGAAGAGAAATAACATTTTTCGCAAAAGTGTCGAAAATGGCCATTTTTCGCAAAGTAGCAAAGGGGGGACCAAAGGAAATTTTTCAAAAATGGCCGATTTTTGATCGAACTTTGGAAGGCTAAAAAAATAGGAAATACAAGTCGCCTGATAGCCTAATTAGTATGGATTGAAAGCTAAACTATCCTAGATTTGCGCTATGCAAAAAACCGCATGAAAAAGACCTATTAGAAGAGAAATAACATTTTTCGCAAAAGTGTCGAAAATGGCCATTTTTCGCAAAGTAGCAAAGGGGGGACCAAAGGAAATTTTTCAAAAATGGCCGATTTTTTGATCGAACTTTGGAAGGCTAAAAAAATAGGAAATACAAGTCGCCTGATAGCCTAATTAGTATGGATTGAAAGCTAAACTATCCTAGATTTGCGCTATGCAAAAAACCGCATGAAAAAAGACCTATTAGAAGAGAAATAACATTTTTCGCAAAAGTGTCGAAAATGGCCATTTTTCGCAAAGTAGCAAAGGGGGGACCAAAGGAAATTTTTCAAAAATGGCCGATTTTTTGATCGAACTTTGGAAGGCTAAAAAAATAGGAAATACAAGTCGCCTGATAGCCTAATTAGTATGGATTGCGGTCCCATAGAAGTCGCCTACAGACCTAATCGTTGAAAGTATGGGAAGTTTTGTTTTTAAGATTTTTAGTGGGCTATAAAGGCATTGTGGGTAATTTGTTTAGATTGGTAAACTGAAGGTTGGCGGTATTTTGAAGAGGTTTTTTTATAAGTGCTGAGCTGTCCAGTCCTATGAATGAAAAACGTAGCTGGCTTCATTTGTTTTGAATGGAAACTTAGAGAAATGTCACTAATAGGACTTGGAATATCTTCAGAACGGTAAGAGAGATAACCTTACCGGAACGCTCCATTTTTTTTTTACGAACCACGTTTGGCGTACCATTTACGGTAAGATCATCTCTCACCCTTGGTTTCTTTCAAAGGCTTTCCTTTACCCACCATTCCAGCTTTATGATGCCAGACTGGGAGCTTCTGAAGAGACAACCCGCACTTATATTTCGAATTCTTACTTATCCTACCTGCTGTATTAGAGGGCACGTCACGAAGAAACAATACTTTTCCTTCCCAAACTGCCTTTGGGGTGGGGAGTTTGTTTAAGTTATTACAGAATTGTGTTGTTTTGTTTTGTCCTTCGCTCTTTGTATATGTCAAGCGGATCCTTTTCAAGTTTGCCCTGATGTCTTACATGATTGTTTTGTTTGCTATCATTTATTTAGCCACGTTTGAGACCTTTTCGGGGCAAAGTCACGCAACTCTGCACTGTCTCATTTTCTGAACTATCATACTTTTATAGTATCGTGCAAAATTCTTGCAAAAGAAACGTCTCTTTTTCGGTGAAGACACTTGGGCGAAGAAGGGGACTTAAGTTTGTACGGAGGACTCCCGAGTTTAAGGTTTTTACGGGGAGAAATCAATATCGCAGCATTTATCTTAAGTCCGTGTGATTGCGCTGCGATGTGATCTCACTGTCATGATAACCGTGTCCCACTCAAGCCTGGATTTCTTTGGGCTTCTGTCACCATTGCTTAACTTGCTGGGTAATTGTGGTGAATTCTAACTCCCATGTATTCAATTTCCACACTTCAAATATATGAGCATTTATGATATATATTCTGTATCATTCCTGCTTTTGACATTTCTTTTAATTTCAAATCTTTTAACTTATAACTAGTTCAAGGCTTAGGTATTTAACTAGGCAATTGGTTGTCATACCTGTTGGCGAGAATGTGCTATTTGTTTACTTCTTAACGGTGCTGCACTATGGTCAAAAAATCTACCTTGTCCCTTTTTTTTCCTCTTGAGAACGTTTTGAAAGTGTGATTGCTCAACACTTCACTGCTAACAATTTTAAACATGTGCCCCCACCCCTCATCCCCCGGTAGTCCCAGCGACCCCCCACGCCACGTTGATTCTTTACTCTCAAAAGGCGGTATTTACTTTCTAGTGCGTACAGTTTTGGATTTCAGGGTCCACCGACGTATACTCACGTGTCCAAAATCACCGCATTGCCGAGTTCAGAGGGTTGGATCTCAGGGAGAAAAGTGCATGTTGGTTTACTCACTAGCCTAGCCTTAGCTAACATGAACTGTGACAACGCAGCTTATTACACGTACATTTGTATGTATGGCAAACCATGAGTTTAAAAGCTCTGAAAGCTGTGAAATCTGCCTCACCGATGCGGCCAAATTAAACCATTGAAAGCCGGGCACAGAAAGACTTACTATTTTACTCCAGCACACAGTTCTAATGCACAGACGCGATGGTTTACTCTTCAATGGCCGGATCCCCCAGGAGTACAAATGGGGCTTAATGTCCCCATGAGGTAAAACGCAGTTGCGTACATCAACACCATTGCGTGCACATCCACATTGCATTCTCTAAACTATTGAGTCTTCGATGAAATCAAAGAAAATAAAAATTTGGTCATAGTCACTTTTCGCATTATTTTTTATCAACAGATAGGATTTACACTTGGTTGAAAGATATGAGTATTTGTAAAGACATAACTCAATGATTGTTTAGTGGCTTATGTATATGTGCATTAACTCACATTATGCACAGGAATTTCAATTTTGCCAACTTTGAACAATAGTCAACTGCAAATGAAAGCACCTATGCTGTCTTTTTGAAATTAATTAATAAGGCTTCAAAATTTGGATCAGTTAC
>NC_090871.1:69213490-69226282 GCF_036669935.1 Montipora foliosa | reverse complement strand
CTCTCATTCATCTGCTTCGACGTTTGTGAGTTCTACCCCTCAATAACTGAGAAGTTGCTTTCCAAAGCACTAGATTTTGCCTCTAAGTACCGCCCAATCCACAGTCATGAGCGTGAAATTATCTTGCACGCAAAGCGATCTCTGCTATTCAACGATAATTGCCCATGGGAGAAGAAATCTGCCGACAACCAATTTGATGTCACTATGGGATCCTTCGATGGAGCAGAGACTTGCGAACTGGTTGGATGCTTCCTCTTGTCACTTCTCACCAAGAAGTACGGCCAAATATCGGCTTATACCGGGATGACGGTTTAGCTGCCTTCAATGGAACACCACAGGAAATAGAGAAGATCAAAAAGGGCATTTGCAAAGTCTTTCGTGACAACGACTTGAAGATCACAGTCGAGGCTAACACCACCAAGGTCAATTTCTTAGATGTCACGCTTGACCTTACAAGTGGGAAGTACTACCCGTACACAAAGGAAGGCAATATCCCACTGTATGTGCACACAAAATCCAACCACCCACCAACCATCCTGAAAAACATCCCCGAGTCAATCAATAAGAGGCTCTCCGAGATATCTTCTGACAAAGAATGCTTTGATAACGCTAAACCCATCTACCAGGAAGCTCTCAACAAAAGCGGATATCGCTATAACCTGTCATTCAATGCCACATTAAACCAGCCGCCACGTCCACCGAGAAACAGAAAACGGAACATTACATGGTTTAACCCGCCCTATAGCAGGAACGTGGAAACAAACGTCGGAAAATGCTTCCTTTCACTAATTGATAAGCACTTCCCCAAATCTAACCCACTTCACAAAATTTTAACCGTAACACCATCAAATTAAGCTACAGCTGCATGGGCAACATTAAAACAATCATAACCAACCATAACAAAGCCGTAATTAGTAAACCCACACGCACTAATAATCTAACTAAGAAAAGCTGCAATTGTAGGAAACCTAACGAGTGTCCCATGGATGGTAACTGTAATGTGCAAAGCGTCATCTATCAGGCCGAGGTCACCACAGAAACCACAAAGGAAACATACATTGGACTCTGTGACACTGCGTTCAAATTGCGTTATAGAAACCATGTAAGCTCATTCCGAAACGAGCGTTACAAACATGCTACCGAACTTAGTAAGTACATATGGAGTCTTAAAGACAAGAACGCTAAGTATAACATCAAATGGTGCAAGATAAAACAAGCTAGTTCTTACTCCAATGTAACTAAGAGATGCAATTTGTGTCTGTGGGAAAAGTATTTTATCATTTGTAAACCGGAAATGGCAAGTCTAAACAAAAGAAATGAGCTGTCATCGTGTTGTAGACATGTTAGGAAATTCATGTTAAAAAATGTAAAGATGCAATGATATGCCTAGACGTCACGTACGTATACATTGATCTGTATTTCAAATTTCTGTGATTGTAACCGTTATTTCTGGCAGTTGCCTGATGATTGCTTTGCAAGAAGCATGAAACTCAGAGTTGCAGTAAATGTTCAAATAACCTAGCTCTTGGAGTATAATTATATATATATATATATATATATATATATATATATATATATATATATATATATATAACTTCAGGTGAGTTCCACACTGATAAATCCAGAATAGTGCTCAACAATAATGGAGCGGTAATAACAATGTTTTTCTACTCAATATAGTTTCATATGGACTTAAAGCCATTAATCATTAAGTGATTCACAGGCGGACAAGGGTAATTAATGTAAATAGTCAGTTGAGATCCTCCTTGGGGTGATGCGCTGTTGGCTCAAGGGATCTACTTAACTGACTATTTACATTAATTACCCTTGTCTGCCTGTGAATCACATGTTGATCCAGCGTCATCACATAGAAAAACTGGCCCATAAGGGAGACCCACGTAAATGCCACACATTAAGTGATAAATCAGCCATGTTGCCAGCAAGGTTGTCCTAATAGTGTAGTGGTCATCACACCCAACTAGTGATCAGGGGGACGTGGGTTCAAATCCCGCTTAGGGCAATTACAGTTTTCTCCAGAAGTTGTCCACTGTTAAGTTTCCCGTAAACTTCTCTCAATTTCTCCTCAACTTAGACTGTGAATCCATTTGTGATCCTCCTGGGGGTGATGCACTGTTGACTCAAGGGATCTACTTAACTGACTATATATATATATATATCACTATCAATACAATGATTCTTTGTAGATTAAATGTTCCTTACAAGTAGGTAAAATTCAAACGATATTATAGAAAACATACTGTAACTGGCATAATAGTAAAATTTTAAAAGTGTAATACTATACCGACATGATCAACTTGTTTGTTGAGTTTGGGTTTCAACCGCTCAATATGAAAGCTTCCCTTGATTTTGTGCTGATAGAAAGAGGTAGCATTTTCAACAATTTTCAAGCAAGAGACACAATTATCCTGACAATTTTTGAAAAAACTGAGATGCTTGAAAATATGATAATTGTTATCCCAGAAAAGGTGCTCATTTACAGGTCTGTAGAAATACCTGTTATGCCTGTTATTTTCCTTGTCACACTTTTTAATCTTTTCTTGCAGAAAGTTCAATTTCCACCATGGAAGACCAAATATTTTCTTGGTCAATTTATATGACAGCAGATGACATGCATGACAGGTCAACTTGCTCGTTTTCAAAATGCAGGGTTTGTCTGCAAGCGTTTCCCTCTTGTCTTGCCCCATTTTTTGTAACTCAAAAAATTTTAATTTTACGTGGTTATCCACCGCCAAGTCTTTCGGTAAAACATTATCTAGTGGGAAATAAGTTTCTAACATATCTTTTACGCGTACTAAAACACCTTGGATCGAGACCAAGTGACTGTAAACAAAAATATATCAAAATACATCACTTACTTTCTTGATCTGTAAGAATAGAGGGTAGTATAGTTCAATCAAACGACGGACAAATAGCTCAGTACAAGCAGCAAGCAGATATTACTAAATACCCCGCGATGTTCCTCCTTAAAACCTTTTGAGCAGGAATAATGAATCCAGCTGAGAAAAAAATACTGGTGGATCATTTGGGTGCCTCATTCGCAACTGATCATGAGTGACGGTGATCACTTTAGAAAATAAATATATAAGAAATTCTCATATAGTCGCTAACAAAAAGTAATGCAAAAGTCATCAGAACTGGTTTATCACACATAAATTACTTGTTCGTGTTATTAAGAAACGAGTAACAGTGAGCAACTTACCAAAACGGATGCTAATCGATGCGAGGTCCTTGACGACAAGAAATGATTATGCAAAATTTGATGATTTAATATGGTTATCCATGCATTATCGAATCTTGTAGGAACTTTTAACTTTCATAACCCAAATCCCATTTCTCTACTGACTTTAGTCCCACAGCCACTCTATACTCTATCCTAATCTAAGTGATTGGTTCCTAAACTTGGAAGCTTGAGGCTTATTACGTGCAGTATTGTCATTGCCAGGGTAATATTAATAAGCCCCTTTGTTTGGGATGAATATACCAGTATATAATAAATAAACAAACACACAGTATTCTTATAATTGGTTTAACCAGTGCAATTATGAAATTATTTCAACCTGAGATTATTACTTGGAAACAAACCAACTGCATATTAATTATAACCCAAGCTGAAATTAACCCTGGGATTTTAGCATGAAGAGACACGATGAAAAGTCTTCCATGCAATTTTCGGTCTTTGCCTAAAAAATCTGTGTAATGGGGCCGAAAAGAAAAGGTATCGACTGAAGACAAGTTGAAAAGTCGCCAAGCTGCAATCATGGACAAAAGTTGTTGAGACACATGAAAATAAACAACGTTTTTTACCCTAGGTGTAAATTCTCCTCGCCCCTCTTCAAGGTAACCTCCCCTACCCCCTTTTTCAATGTTGGAAACAAATAAACATCCACCAAGCCTTTTGCAACATTGTTTGGGGGCGGGGGGGGGATGCCAACAGATGAAAAAAGTGTTTTCATTCAAAAACAAAATACTATTGTTAGTTCGAAAGCGTTAGTTTTGGGGATTTGTCTCAACACTTTTGTCCATGATTGTCCGAGCTATTGACATTTGCATAAACATTATTTTGTCTTGACAAAACAAGGGGGAAACAAATTGCTATTTTCGCCATTTTCATGTTATTTACAGCGAGGAGAATAACAATTGGGTGAAATTGTTCTTGTTAGGCATTTCATATTATGGAAATGGCGTGTGCGTGGGAAAGAAATTTGGTTAGTATTTAGTCCTCTTATCAGGAGCGCTCAAAATCACTGCCATGGACTTGCTACAGTGTTACGAAAGTAATAACACCAGTTCTTCCGAAGAAGAGTGCTTAACCGAAAGACAATTTCGAAGTGTGTACTTGGTTACCTATAGTCAGGCAGATATGGCGAAATTTCCAACTCGCGAAGTCTTCGAGCGTGCTATCGTAGAGTCCTCTTCGACTGGCACGGCAAAAGTTGTTCAGTGGGTGTGCTGTCGGGAAAAGCATAGAAAAGGCGGAGAGCATTATCATTTGGCCATCAAACTGGACAGAAACCAGCGGTGGATGATGTCGAAACGCTATTTGCAGCGCACATGTGGCATCACCGTGCACTACTCGAATCGTCACCACAATTACTATAGTGCTTGGCTGTATGTCACTAAGTCTGATAGAGAATTCAAGGAGAGCGATGGGCACCCAGATATACGTAACCGAGGTGAACCTCGAACTGATGTAGCCGGTAGAGGCCGAAGACAAAGTGCTAGGAGACAAGATGACACAGAGCAAGGTGGGGATGGAGACGACACTCCAAACAGTGACGATAGTGAGCGCGATCGAAATGAATCAAACAACCCAAGAAAAAAGCGTCTGTCTGCCTTTGAACTGTCTGAAATTGTCGTAGAAAAGGGGATTACAACTGTTACGGAACTTCAGGCCTTAGCAAGTAAACAAAAAAGTGAAGGAAAAACTGACTTGGCTGAATTTATTGTGAATAGAGCGCCACGTGTGGTCTCTGATATCATGAAGACTGCGTGGGACATGGAGAACGCGGACGCGATACTACAACGTTCGCGAAAGAGCAGAATGCTGCTGCTAGAAGAGGCAGGAGAAGGCGATTGTGTAGACGGATGCGATGGCCAGTGGCGACTTTGTGCCGAGGAGATCTTGGAAAACAATGGGATTGATGTTGAGCTTTTTTGCACTGCTGTGAACGAGTTATTATTGCGTGGCCGAGGCAAAAACCGAAACCTGCTACTGACCGGACCCACAAACTGCGGGAAATCATTTCTACTAAATCCACTGAAAGTCATCTATCGCACTTTCTGCAATCCGGCAACAGGTACGTTTGCTTGGGTAGGCGTTGAAAATGCGGAATGCATCCTCCTAAATGACTTTAGGTGGTCAGCGCAAATTATTCCGTGGCACGATCTATTGTTGATGTTAGAAGGTGATGCAGTCCATTTGCCCGCGCCAAAGACCCATTATTCTACCGACATCTGTTTGCAAAGAGACACTCCGATCTTTGCCACAGGAAAAGGTCCCCTAATCTATGTCAAGAATGGAGTAATTGACCAATAAGAAACGGAAATGATGTGCTCATGAGGTGGAGAAATTTGAAGCTGCATTATCAAGTTACGCGCGAGGCGCAGCGGGAAATATCGCCCTGCCGAAAGTGCTTTTCTAAACTCGTTGTGGGTCGCCCTTAGAAACCGTGGACGCACAGACTGAATTTGGCCGTCAATTGTTATCATTGGAAACGTTTTGTTAAGGCACTACACATTAAGCAACTTTGCAACGGTTCACACAACGTGGATAAAAGATATCGTTCCCCTTTCTTTTATCGGGCATGTGAACCGTTGTGAACCGTTGAAAATTCAAACATTTCATCATGTGAACCGTCTAGCATCACTGAAAAATAATGTAAACCGTTTAAAACGAAGTTTCCAAATGTAATACATTTGAATGGTCAAGCAAAGCGCTACAATTTCGTCCACCACCACGCACGCTCTCTCGCAAATCTAAAAGGTCTTGTGCTTTCGCTGTTATTCTTCGTTTTGGTTTGGCATGATTTTTTGGGTCGTTTGTTTGTGTTTTTCATTGTCTCTCTTTGCTTTCTTTTTTTCTGGAAACGAGTGCGAAAGTAGCATATGAAACGTCAAGTTCATAAACTGCATGTTTTTAAAATGTTTATCACCGCTGTTTATGTTATATTTTTAATCGAACGAGTACGACAAACTCATTGTACTCCACGTATATATGATTCGATTTAGTGAACCCGCTTTTTCGAGGAACGTACTTTTCCAAAATATGTCACGCATTTTTGGTTGGTTCATTACCAATTTTAATCCATTCTGTTGCATAAGATGAAAACTTGTTTTACAATTAGTTGACTAACTAAAATATCACGCACGTTTCCAACGCTATACCGTAGTGTCACGAAACAAATGCCAATAATTTCGAGTGAAACAAATATTACAAAGAGTATGCTAAGTATCAAACAAAAGCAGTTGTAATAACTTGAAATAAAATACTCAATATTTAGTTTTCCCACCTTTCTTGCTTATGATTAAATCCATTCTTTTGTTCATACTTTCGATAATTTTATCAATTACAGCCTTATCCATACTCAATATTGTTTCTGTTACGCGTTTCGAAAAGGCTGGAAATCTTTCCCAAGTTATGTTGTTCGTGATGGCGTCCTTTCTTAAGCAGTCTTTTACGAGTTTATAAAAGTTCTCGATGGGATTTATATCTGGACTCCTTGGAGGGATAGAAAGTAGTTCGGCTCCCAATACTAGCCAGGAGCAACGTGCCAAAGCGCTGTTTTGGCTCGGATCTCCGTCTTGGATCCAAAGCTTGGAGTCCCCTTTGTTTGCTTTTTCAAACATGTTGCTAAATTCTCTTTCGACAAGATCTTTAAAGTACTGCCCGTCCAACTTGTCGTATTGTTCGCAAAGGACTACACCTTCTCGATAACTGATCGCTACCATGAACTTGGCCATCCGCCCGGCAGAACCACAGTGAGACCCTTTCGCTGTGCATCCAATACTTAGGCCCTCTTCAGGTTTTCGCCAAATGCGAGCCTGCGTTGATCGAGCCTGATCAGCTGGATTATATTTGTCTACAAAACTAACCCCGTCTAGATAGAAAGCGACTTGTTCAGTCCACAAAGCGCTTGTATAGTCACGCTTTATCCTACGTGCAAATTTCAGCCTCCTTTCGTGATCTGCTTCTGTTAAGATTCCTTTTCGATGAGCTTGTATGTACTTGTAGCCATGTCTGTGTAGCAGACGCCTCACGGTTTTACTGGAGACAGTTCTTGCATCTATTCCCGCTTCCACCATCAGCCTCTTGACAGAAAAGGAACCTCTTGTCTTCTAAGGACATCGATCTGTCGCAATAGCAACCGCTCGTCGTGTTCACTAAGTTTTCGAGGACGTCCCCTGCGCTCAATATCTTCTTCACGCACATTTCCTTTTAAACCCATATTTTCGTCCTTTAGAATTCGGTAAAGCGATGCACGAGAAATATTGTATTTCCTCGCTATGTCTTTTTTTTTGGCGCCATTGTTTTCCATAATAAAGCGTAAATATGCGCGTATTTCCGCACGAATAACTCCGTGAAAAACCATTTTGTTGAAAACTTTTTGGCAATATTGAGTCCTTTATGACGTAATAATTGCTGCCTTATGCGCGTGATGGGTCTTTTCGTAGAAAAGTATGCTGGGTACACAGCACATTTTGTAGATGAATTCACTTCGCCTAAAATTCATATCTTTCTTAAAAGCATCAAATTCAGACAATCATGGACAAAAGTTGTTGAGACACATGAAAATAAACAACGTTTTTTACCCTAGGTGTAAATTCTCCTCGCCCCTCTTCAAGGTAACCTCCCCTACCCCCTTTTTCAATGTTGGAAACAAATAAACATCCACCAAGCCTTTTGCAACATTGTTTCGGGGCGGGGGGGATGCCAACAGATGAAAAAAGTGTTTTCATTCAAAAACAAAATACTATTGTTAGTTCGAAAGTGTTAGTTTTGGGGATTTGTCTCAACACTTTTGTCCATGATTGTGGCTGCATTAATTTTTATGCAAATCATTTGTCTTGTCACCTTGCTTTTAAATAACTTTATGGTTGGAAATTAAAATTCATATCACTACTGACCAGTAAACTGTAAACACATCAGGTATTAAAAATTTACAGTATGTTGCCCTATTTCCCAGACACTTACACTTCACGATTCTGCATGTATTTCGTCGTAAAAACGAAGAAAATTTGAACCATACGTTCCAAAGATTATCAAATAGTCTGCTTGCATTTGTTCTTTAGGTGAGAAGATCGCGTTATATCTTTTCATTTTCAAACGCGGTCGTTCTCACAAAATGTGCAATAGATTTAATTTTACTTTTTTTTTGACATAAGTCAAGCTAAAAGGTATGTTTTCGAACATATGAGAATTCTCAGCTTGTAGTTTTGTATCTGCGGGCAAAAAAATCTCCAAAAATAGTGCAACTGACTGTACTGCACATATTCACCAGCCAGCTACATTTTTCTTCGATGGACAGTGCGAGCGACGCTGTTTATGCAAAATATTGAAATTCGTTCGAGCAAATCAACAAAAATGGCACTTAAAGTATAGCAAAAATTACAGAAATAATTTAACAAACCTTTAACATGAATAACCCAAGACTGGCAATAGCTTCGAAGAACAGAAAATGGGGAAAACACTGTATACATCACATTTTTGGAGAACATCAGCTGTGCAAAAGTAATGCAGGCAGATATAGGCGGCGGGTATGCGCACGCTTTTCAGCCGAAGCCATCACAGTAGGACAAAATTGCCTTCCCACAAGCTTAATCAACCGAATTCTAACATTAATATATCAGAAAATTATACCTTATGCAAAATAACTCATGATTCCAGTGGTGTCTACGTGGGTGAGAGTTGACCAATCTCTGAACACTGCTTGATAACTCGTGCGGATGTTAAGTTACAGGGTATAGGGAGAAATCGAGCCAGTCGAAGGTACCCCTCGGGTAACCCCAAACTCTGGGCCCAACTGGTTACAGGAGGGTGCTCAGAGATCCCTCGGGAGCTCAACCGTGCTCCCAGAGGTTAAATGGGAAAACGACAACCACCTTGTCAGCCATAAAAGTCCTCGCTGCAGGCTTGGCAAAGAAAAGCCAACCGAGCACCCTCCGACAGGGGTCTTGTTTAGCGCCGTTAGGTGTCACACAACAGTGACGCGTGGCAAGTCACGCAACTTTAGCTCATTTGCCCTCATCTGGGAAAACTTTTAACAAAATAGAGTAAAAACAATTACAGCTAGGTACTGTAAAATAAATGTCTAGTCTTCGGTTAGTTTTCTTTGTAATTTTTTTTTTTGCATCAGGCCTACTGTGGGACCTTAAGTCGCCGTAACTTAGAGCTACTTAGGGTGACTTAAGAAAAAATTGCCCAAAAAGTCAGGCGACTTAAGGACACCTTACACAACTTAAATTGCTTATTCTACTAAGTCACAGAATATCGACTGATCAAAGGTATCCATATTTCTTTTCCAAAATCAGAAAAAAAGAAAAAAGCAACTGTAAAATATTATTACTTCACAGGTTTTAATTGCTGTATGACAGTGTCAGATGTTTATGTCTGAATGCCACTAGAGCTACAGTACTGTGCAAAAAGAATGCAAACGAATTTCGCGCTTTTCGCTACTTTTCGACGAAATATAACGAAATTTCGGGCGAAACGAAATTTCATTCGAACTTCGCCGAATTTTCGAAAAGCCTATTGTTTCAATCAAAGCGAAAATTCGCAACGGCCGCGCGAATATTCAAGCGAAATTTCGTCGTGACATAGCGAAATTTCGTTGCGACATAACGAAATTTCGCTGTGACATAGCAAAATTTCGTTGTCACATAGCGAAATTTCGTCGTGACATAGCGAAATTTCGTCGTGGCATAGCGAAATAGTGAAAGTTCGCAGCGAGTATGTCCTCCTTCTCGCTTGTCTCTCCAATCCGTCTTCCTCTCGGGTGGCTTAGATGACAATAAAATTATTTAAGCGGGCAGATTAGTCATGGTAAAGGAAGCGCTTTTACAATCCCTTTCTAATTCAGTCAATGCATGACATCTGGATTGCTTCTAAGAATTATGTCACGAAAGTGTCGATTGCCCATGTGTTTTCGAGTTCTGAGTAACTGTTACGAAAAATAGCATTGCGTGACAAGCGTTACTGTCTAGAAGCTTCGCGAGAGTTCGTAGTCTGTTTATATTTAGGTTTGTACGTAAGCGTTTCTAAATCGGTGTGTTTTGTAATCTTTCTATAATTAGAGTGATTACTAATTTAGAAAGTTCTAGAAGTTTATTGTCAGAGTATATAGGTAGACGAGCACAAGCGGAGTGTTTTTCTAACTAGTTTTTCACAAGCGAAGAGAGTTGGCGTTGGCCGTGTTTAGTCAAGTGTGACAGAAGCTGTGTTTATTCAAGTTGGCGGAGGCCGTGTAAGTTTATTGAGTACGTGTTGTTCAGAGTTTTACTTCGTGGAAACTACGTTCATTTTGGAATAAATCTTCTTGTTGTTGTTCCGACAACCCTGCGTTCAGTTTAGTTTGCAAGCTACCTTTCCTCAAAACATTCGAACTCGTAACATTGGAGGCCTGGTCCGGGAGAGGAATTCATTTGTTTGCTAACTACAGAAACCAGGAAAGGACAATTCAAGAAGGAGTTACGCCTAAAGTAAGAAGAACTGTACAAAGAGAGTATATTGTGTTTTTGCTGTGAAATACTGCTATGGAAATGGAAAAGCTTTTGCAGATGGGAAAAGAATTTGGATTGGAAGGAGAAAAGCTGCTCGAGTTTGTACAGAAGCAACAAAAGATCGAGGAAGAAAAAGAAGAGAAACGCAGACAGTTTGAAGAAGAACGAAGAAGGGAAGAGGAAGAAAAGCAAGAAAAACGAAGACAATTGGAGGAAGAAAGAGAAGAAAGGCGTAGGCGGTTTGAAGAAGAAAAAGAAGAGAGGCGTTGATTACTTGAAGAAGATAAAAGAAGAGAAGACGAAGAGAGAGAAACTAGGCGACAAGAACGCGAACTAAGAAAATTGGAGATGGAAGCCGAGCTTTTGAAACAGAAAGAGGCTATTGAAGCGGCAAAAAGAGAACATGAGCTGGAGATTGCACGTTTGGCTGTGGAGAGTGCTGACGGGCGTCCTGAAGTGAGAGAGGATCGGGCTAAGGCACCTAAACTCCCCTCGTTTGTTGATGGTAAAGACGATTTGGACGCGTATTTGCAGAGGTTCGCGAGATTTGCCGAGACAGCTAAGTGGAAAAAAGATGGATGGGCATCGAAGCTTAGTGCTCTGTTGTCTGGACGGGCACTAGAAGTGTATTCACGTCTATCAGAGGACGCAGCTAAGGATTATGACAGGGTAAAGATTGCGTTAATGAAGAGATATGACCTTACCGAAGACGGCTATCGTCGAAAATTTAGAGCATCCAAACCAGAAGTCGACGAAAGTCCGGAGCAGTTTATTGTGCGACTGGACAGATACCTGTTACGTTGGCTAGAGCTTTCGGATACTGCGCGAGCCTTTGATGGTCTTAAGGACTTGATCGTGAAAGAAGAATTTATTGACTCTTGCCCTAAGGATTTGGCAATTCACCTGCGAGAAAGGGCACCTGAGACTCTAGCAAAGATTGCGAAGATCGCTGACCAGTACTTGGAGGCTCATGGTAAACATTTGTTCAGCTCAGCGAGCAGAAAGCCAACAATGCAGCCTGAGAGGGACGAAGCCAAGAACATGCAGATTAATCCACCAGCTCTGCATTGCTTTAAGTGCAACACCCGAGGTCATAAAGCTGTCAACTGCCCAACCTTAACAAGAAAGTGTTTCCTATGTGGTAAGCAGGGACATGAAGCTAGAAACTGTCGATCAGGTGGACGCAGATCAGGAGGACAAAGTAAGGATGGTAACCCTGTGCAGCGTGGTCAAGTGAGTGCCAGTTGTTTAGTTCAACCACCTGAGGATAAACCTACGGATGAAGAAGTTAAGGCCTGTATTAAAGATGATAAGTTGCTGTTAGCCTGTGGTAAGAAGATTCCATTGTTGAGTAGTGCTTGTGTTGAACCGTTGACTGGAGTGAGAAGTAAAATGCCTGTCGTGAAAGGTAGAGTTGGAGAGAAGCCTGTTGATGTCCTGAGAGATACTGGTTGTAGTGGAATTGTAGTAAAGAGGGACCTTGTGTCTGAGGATCAGTTTACTGGTGAATTTAATGTTATGCTGCTCATTGACAATACGGCAAGGAAAGTTCCCATCGCAAAGATTGATGTTGATACACCTTATCTTAAGGGCCAAGTGGAAGCGCAGTGTCTTCCCGATGCTGTTTATGATTTAATTATTGGTAATGTACCAGGCGCAAGAGCCGCTGACGACCCAGACCCAAGTTGGCAAGTTCCTGTAGAAGAAGCTTGTGCTGTAACCACGAGAAGTCAAGCTAAGAAAGCTGGAGAACATATTCCGTTGAAGGTACCGGATACCAAAGAAAGTCCTGTAGCTGATAGAGAAAAGCTCAAGCAGATGCAGCGTGACGACGAGAGCCTACAGAAATTTTGGGAGAAAGATGACGTAGTTGCGAGAGGCCAGGCTGAGACTTCATTTGAAGTGAAAGGTGGAGTTCTGTACCGCGTCTACAAGCACCCTTATGTGAACGGAGGTAAACCCCTGAAGCAGGTTATGGTTCCTGTGCCGCTGAGAAGTCAAATAATGGAACTAGCGCACGGATCGATCATGGGAGGTCACATGGGAATAAAGAAA
>NC_090871.1:69188490-69208490 GCF_036669935.1 Montipora foliosa | reverse complement strand
ATACAAATGTCAGACCATTGTCATTACTGCGATCTTGGCGGCCTGTTTCGCGCCATTTTCCAAAATAAATAAATGAAGCGTATCATCTTAAAATAATTGAATTAAAATCTGATTGTAAAGTAAAAAGATGGAATACCACATACTGTTTACCATGTGAATGCGAAGTAGCCGGAGTAAAATTAAAAACTTTCATACCTGAAGATCCCGCTCGTAGTCTTCTGTTGTGAAATGATCGGAACACACACGACAGTTCTCAGGTCTCGGTAATTCTCCCTCTCGTTTTATTTTTGCGAGCCATTGTTTTCTACGATATTTGTCTTCGGGAAGTTTGTGAAAAGTGATACGTCCTTTAGAATTTTTATACCTATTACTACATCCAACAGCGAGGCAATGAACCATAATTCCGGCCTTGACACTAACTCTTGCACGTGTGCAAAGGTCAAATCCGGGTCAAAACAAACCTTGACTAATGTTACGTCATACCCTCGTTATCATTCCTCACTTCCAATATGGCGGCCAGTGTTCCAAGATGGCGGCGATTTTGAACGATTTCGAAGACATATGATTAGAATCCAAGTCAGTTCTACGCCAAATGACAACCATTTTTGAAATGCTGAGCAGGTGGGCTTTCGTTTAAGGTAAACTTTTTCTAGACCCTTGTTTCCCTTTAAATTGTTTATGGCTGCATTCTTGGAGTCTCAAGATTGATGCATCGGGCATACCAAAAATCTTATGTCTTTTTATTGACAAAGTATCAATTGAATAAAGGAAACGAAATCGCTTGTAATGCTTGTCTACAGTTTCATTCAGGTCGCGTTTACACTCAAGGTTGAGAGAAGAAATACAGTTGTTGATTCCATTCATTCATTAAAATGCGAAACACTAACCAAGACTTTACAAAATTTCATTTTAGGCCGCGGCTACACGTGCAATTTTTTGCTTGCGACGGTCATGCGATTTGCTTCAAAGTTTGTCGCGTCACCAGCGCGCGATGAAAATCGCAAGTGTAGCCACCCTTGAACTGCCGACGCGACAACTGAAAAAATCGCGAGAAATTCAACTAAATCAATTTCTCGCGATTTTTTTCAACGGTTTTTTCTGCTGTCGCGTTGCCAGTTCAAGAGTGGCTACAATTGCGATTTTCATCACGCGCTAGCGACGTGACCAAATTAGAAAAAAATGCATCACCAGCGAGAGCAGAAATCGCTGATGTGGCCGCGGCTTTAGGATTACGATATTTCGATTAAAGGCGCTGTTACACTGTGAAATGTCAAGTTCTTCAATTTTCGTTTCAGTACGTACGAACTCCAACCGAAATTTCGTTGTTAGATTTGCGAATTTTCGTTTCAGTACGTACGAACTCCAAACGAAATTTCGTTGTTACATTTGCGAATTTTCGTGTGGCTCAGCGAAATTTCGAAGAAATTTCGGCGGAAAAATCACACCTTTCCCACCGAAATTTCGGCGAAATTTCGAGAGAACAATAACCGAAATTCGAGGAAATTCGTTTGCATTCTTTTTGCACAGTACTGTATAAAAAAAGCTCGGCTGAAAGAAAAGCAACGGTAATAAATAATTAGCAGAATTTCGGAGATGAACAAAGAGTTTCCAGCAATCTGATTGGTTGAGTGGTTTCCTATAGAAATAATACTAGTAGTAATCAATGATTAGCAGTGCGTTCTCCGCCTGTGATAATTGTTGTCTGTTGCTGAAATCATTACTGTCAAAGACTGAAGTTTTACAGACATATAACATACTGACAAAGCCCACTGTTGTTCTGTGTTCTGTGAAATGAATGCAATAACTCACCGCATCACAGCTCTCCCGCCGCCATCTTGGAAAATACCACTACCAAAATGCAACGCGATCTCATTGCGCACACCGCCTGATTTGAGTGCTGACAAGGGTCAGCAATTCTGCGAACGTTTGGTTCTTCATGTTGAATTTATTAAAGCAGCCTTGTTTTCATACCAGTACGTCACGATTGTCTGTTCTTTACTTATAGGTAGCAGTGCCAGTGGCTGCTCTGGGACATGAAGTCGATTGTGATGATGTGGACTCCGACAGTGATAGTGACTCAGCCTTTGGATCTGAAGAAGACGATCTCTAGAGAGAAGCTCATTCGTACACTCTTTCCGACTGGAGTCCGTTTTGGAATCAACTAAAAAACGAACAACTGCAAACTGATAATTATAATTGCTACATCACTCAAAAAGTTTCTTTTATTTTTGCGCATTTTTGAACGCCTTAAAAGACCTTCCCGGTTACCCAATTCCGGTCCAGGGTTGCATTTTAGATAGTCCAATTTTATAAATTGTGACCCTATTTGGGAAAACCGGGCTTAACGAAAATAGCGTTGTAATGCATTTTCAATGCATTGATAATGCATTACAACGCGTTGATAATGGTTCTCGACGCATTTATAATGTTATTCAGTCCATTGTAAAAACGTTGACAATGTTCAACAAACTGTTTAAGAATGGATGGAAAATGTTTCTCAACACGTTGGCAACTTTTTCCAACGTTTGATACAAATTCTGCACAAAAGTTAACGTTGAAAACAAAGGACAACGTTTCGCCCCGTTGTAACAAAGATAAACACATTGTCAACACAACCAATAGCGCTTTGTTTACAAGCAACAAATTCAATTGAACATCAAAATTCTGCATCTGAGAGAATTTGATTTTGTTTGATTAATAAAGAGCAATTTGCTGCAATTTACATTAAAACTTTTGCGAAGCAACAGCCAATATACCCACCAGAAATATAAATGTAGAAAAAGAAAATGTTGGCGTGATTTGTTTGGGGCTTCTCCGAGCATGCCACTAATTAGTTCAATAATTTTTTCTGTCATAACCATTCATAACCATTCCCTTGTGTAGCAAGTGAAGGCGTCATCAGAAATACTTAAAATACTAAAATAGGAGTGAAATTTCCTGAAATGCAATCTTTTACAAAGAGCGAGGCAAGGCTACGTTGATAAATAATTATCTTTGTCAAGTGCGTGGTGTGCGTGACTTGGGACGATGAGTTAAGAACGATGAAAATTGCTATACCGTCGGTTACATTTAATCGTGAACAGCTTGATGCATTTCAAAGACTTTTTCAAGCTTACTCTTAAAAGTTATTTATTTTCCCTGGTGATTTTATACAAACATTACGAAGCAGACACTGAGACAGACAAGGTCGCGCCACATGTTAGCTCATGTTATGGCTCGTTTTTCGCCTTTTATCTTTATGGTGTTTTATTGCAATGGTTGGCGAACTGATCGTTTAGATAACTTAACCACAAAAGGGTTTAATCTGCACTGGTGTAAAAGCAATTTTAGGAGGCCCGCAGAACAAAAATTATTCTGTATCAGCAGTTCAAATTCGTGATCGCTTGTGCGCAAGGTTGACATTCCTTTGTTATCCGTGTGAAATTCAAATCATGTTTGCGATGTTGCGGTATTTTGTTGCAGTTGCCAACTGAAATTCTCAGGATCAATTTATCGGGCCCGATTATTTGTATTGGTTACACATAAAGTGTTCTTTATTGTAGGTCAAATCTATTTTGTTCACAGGGTGAACTATTTACTTACTGGAGTAGAGCGGTCAGTCAAAATAGAGTTTATAACTGAGAATGCAAACTGCCTTAAGCGTAAAAAAGACTTGTGAACACACAAAGCAATTTGGTCATTGGGTGAAGTCAGATGGCACTCGTTGTAAGGTAAACATTAAGAGGAGTTAAACATGTTGGGGGTGCGAGCAATCTCGTGCATATGTTATATAACGAGATTCGCGTGTAGCAGACAGTCTTTTTACCGCCGTAATTTCGTTCAACACCGTAAGAACTGAAGCCAAAAAGGTATTTTTTGTAACAGCAGCCATAGGATAGTTGAGTTTTACACTTAGCCGCGTTCTCTGCAAAATTACAGGAAAACTCCATGTCATTGATGTTTCTGCTCAAATTCAAACCGATATGTACATGCTAGAGTTGCGTGCGTACGTGCTAGAGTTCATGCTAACGGGTTAACAATTCGTTGTAAAGATTTCATAGTAATTAATAGCAGTGGTGCTATTTATGATTCCAAACGACCGTGGCAGTTTCAATAAACGTTTTGTCAGTGTTTGACAACGTATTGACAATGTTTTGAAATGATTTTGAAATGGATTTGCAACGCATTTCGGTTCCGTTGAAAAACATTGCCAACGTTTCAAAACGCAATGGAAATGCTCTTCAACGCATTTTCAATGAAAAACGCTCCAACACTATTTTCGTTAAGCCTGCTTTTCCCAAATAGGGTCACAATTTCACAGGAGGGGCGGAGGGGCATGCCCCAGGACACCACTAGGAGTTTGTGCCTCCAGCACTCACCGTTCGCGCGAAAAGTGCACATCCGCCAGCTGAACCACTGCATTCGGTACTTCCAAATGCTAAGGAAACCACTGCATTTACCATTCTTGGTGAGGTGTCCGAAATGCAGGGTCCAGGGGCGTCCATAAAATCGTCAGCTCCCAGTCGCGTTAATGAACACAGTGAGCAGATCCAGTTGATTTCAGGATTGCTTAGGTAACAATGAAAAATACCTCTTGACATTTGGAGACATTATCATGTGACTAACAAGAGCATTCCGAACACAAAATGGCGTCCTGGTTGTTTCACACTGCTTTCCCGTACTCCTGGGGAGGGCATAGTTTTATGAGCAGGCCCCGGATTGCTATAAACGTCTCCGCATAAAGCCAAATGGCTCACTTGAAAGTCACTAGGGCTCTTCGCACTCTGTGGAATTCTGACATTCAGGTGGCGGCTGCCGCAGCCGTGTTCTGGGCCAGATCGAACAGCAATTCCAAACGGAGCTTTACGGTACGAAAACGCAGAAATGCTTGCAACAACGATCCTGTCAAAAGGCAATTGAATACTTGGACGACGCGAGAGAGTGGTTCTCACAAAGAAAACGTTCAAATGGCTGAGAAATAGAGCTAAGATATAGCAGCTCAGAAAAATGTGGCCGGCCGCCATTATGCTAATTTACTTAATGACTCAGTTTTCATCCAGTTTACTGAGTAAGCAATGTTGCCTGACGTCACTAATGGCTGTGTGGGAGTTAAACTGTCTGTTCTCAACTCCGAGATTCTTAACGTTATACACCTATCAAATCGTGCACGCTGCAATCATTTGTGCCCTTGTTCAAAATCGTTGTCGAGATGGGTGCGAGCTGTTCCAGGCCTATAGCAAGTAGTTCTTTTGAGCAATGCACAGTTTTTATCCGGGAACTTCAAGGACCACCTTAAGTTAAGCAAAATGTTCTGTATAATTTATTTTGATCAGGTTGTCGAAATGTCCTTATGAAATGTACGCAGAATTTGATTTTACTTTCATTCTTTGCAGTTCAATTCAGTGCTTACCAAAGGGAGTTTAGTCTGGCGTCGTTTTGGACAACAGCAAGGCCACAGAAAACGAGAAAGATGGGCAAAAGTTTACATGGAACTGTTTAAGTTTTGTAAATTGAATTCCCTATATCATTCTTGTCAGTCGATCGCAATCACTTTAGACAAGAAGAGAGAGCTAGGGGATGGAGTTGACCAAAGTTCTGCCATTCTGGTCTGACATTTTCTTAAAACTACCCAAACCCCAGTGTGAATTATTAGAAACTTCCAAATTGAGAACAACCTCTATTTCAATTTTCTTGGCGTGATGGGAAACCTTTCACAAGTATAGATGTAGATACGGAAGGGTAACAGGCAGGGGCGTAGTGTCCATATACGCACAGACGTCCATGCGTATACAGCTCACATCCTGGAAACCTTATTCCCTGGAAGCATTAATCTTTTAAATTCACTATAAAATCGGGCCAAGTCTTTTAAATTTCGAATTATATTGTTGTCTCTCTGTGTGAGTATTTCCAGTATCTTTTCATTAACCCTTACACGCCTGGCCAAAGGTCCAACATTGTTAGACGCTGTTGAAAAGTGTCGACCGGGGTGGCCAAACGAATGCAACATGTTGGATCCAGTATTTTGAACTCAAGGGTGTGGAACCAAAAATATACCCAGAATCCTTAGAAAGCAAACTCTGGCTATGTTAGTGTTTTGAAGTTCTGGGAACTGCAAAAGCAAATGCGTGCTCTCCAAAGGTCTTGCACCAGGTGCGAGGAACCTTGAGAAGACCCAGGGGAGTAGCGTAACAGGGTCGTCACTTGCAAAAGATCCTGCAGATACATTGGCGCCATGCCCCTGAGAGCTTTGAATACAAGAAGCGCTTTCTGTTCGAAGAGACGTTGCTCAAGCTTTTGTCGCTCAGTCATTCAAGACTTTGCTCCTTCGCCATTCTGTAGCTTAAACAGACGTGGCAACGCGCGAACAGATGCAAAGAATAAACCATCACAATGGATACCGATAGCCGCAGCGTCACCTTAGTGGGCACAGACGCGTGCAACACTGTTGAACGCGATGTTCAAACGAATGCAACACTGTTTGCTCACACCTTAGAACAAAAGAAATGTTGGATGACGTTGAGGACGATTCTTGATGGAAATCAAACTTCGTTCAACAACATCCAACATCATGCAACATGGTGGCGAAACAAGTGCAACATGTTGGATTCAACAATGTTGGATCATGTTGCAGCAGCATGTTGGACCCGTTTGGCCAGGCCTTAACGTCAAGAAAGATAATAGTGGACGAAAGCAAAAGAAATTCTGCCCTTCGAGCCCCCCACACAGTTTCAGTCTTATCATCAATCCACTGTTCCCAGTTAGAAATGTTATGATGATGATGATGATGCTGACGTCTAACAGAGTTTGAGACGTCTTGCCCTTTGCTTGTACTGTAAACCTCTGTTTGTGTTGTAGCTTGCTGAAAACTCTACAGATGGGTAAAATAAACAGCTAACTACTGCATTTTTCTTCGCATTTCTTTATTGAAATGTCCTTAGAAAATATTTGGGGATGGCATGGGGCATTTTTCGAAACCCTAAATTTCAAACTTCTCTGATGGAGCATGCTCCAGACCCCCCCTAGTTTGGAGCGCCTTTGGCTCTCGAAACATTCATCGTGTGCGTACACCTTCAAAATCTTACGCTACGCCCCTGCCTGACAGGGTAAAATCAATTCTTATTCATCTATAATATGACTAGACTATGGACAGCCCTGGCAGTCCATCTCACTCTTTCTCCTTTTCCCAATTCACCAACTACGGAACTATGGACCAGAGTTGCAGTCCTGTTAAGTACTGGAACTTGGCAGTGAACGGGTATTTTTAGAATTTCTTATTTCTACAAACATGGTATTTTCCTGTACGTTGGGGATGTGAATGGTTCAAAGTACAACCCAACTATTTCTACTTGTCTCGTCAGCTGCAAATACGATTATTCCCTGTTTAATCAAAGCTGTTGTGAATAAGAGCAATATTTAGCCGGTAAACCTTACTGTAAATGTTTTCATTTTGGCTAAAATATTTACCACTTCAAACTTGCTTCAAACTGTTCGACGTTTTTCAACTGAAGATCCGCGTGTGTAGTTAGGACTGCAGGTCTGTTTATTTTCACGCCTTTAATTGGCGTACGCTTTTAGAGGTAGCCGCTTTCGTAAATTTTGAGGGGGATGCCAATTTGCCAATTTTGTTTGAGTGACTCTTCACATGCTTTGATTAAAATGAGCGCTATGAACTCGGCAAACATACACTGGCATCGAGAAGTGCCTGGAATCGAGTTTCCTGAGAGAAAGAAGTAAATGATCCGTTGAAAATTCAAATTCACCTCAACCTAGACCAAGATGTGTTCTTTCCTGCTTTTTTATAAAATAGCACAATATGAAAACAGCAAGGCGTAAAAGTTTTAATATGGTAATCCATATTTTCCCAAGATCTTAGTGAAAGGACATTGGAACACATCCAACAAGACTGTCTTGCGCCACAGGCATTCTCTCAGCGGTGTGCAACAAAGTACTTGTGTTTGTGCAGATGCAATTTTCTAGCTGGCGTAACGTGATGGGATGGAAGGGGGGATGGGGCTGACGAAAGAAGGTTTTATGGGGAAAAACTCCTGCAGACAGGCCTTGGAACAAAAAAATGAATTGCATGGAGTCAAGAGCGACTTTCCTTTTAAATGGATCGCAATAATTATTTCCCTTCTCCTTTCACGCTTGAAAACCTGAACCCTTTATAGATGGCGCAAGGCAAAGTTTAATTTTCTCTGGAAGAATTTAATTTCCTGCAAATCATTATGTCGTTAACTGTGGCCCCTTGGTGAGTGAGCTGTCAGAATAAGACAAATTCATGCACCCAAAACAATTTTCAGCGCAAACATATTTCTTTTCTTTCTTTCAGCTTATTTCTGTGGTCAGAGGTGAAATTACGTGCCCCGACCAGGGAAGAAAATTCTCGCCATGCATGTGACCAAAACGATGAACACACATGGGAATGACATTTTTGAATGGGCTAAAGATGCAAATCTAAAACTCGTAGTCTTAGTGAATTTTCAGTTTCCTATAATTTTACTCAACTCTCTTGTACCCTACTCCAAAGTAGGGTACACTGTATCTCAGCATCCGCAACATCTGCAACCTTGTCAAAATGCACACAGTCTTTAATTTAAGATTAAAGTTTTTTCTTCTCGGCTAAACGATTACAGTATCAAAGAAATGTCGCTTTGCGAAGTTCACCCATTCAGTTTCTCTGTCTCGCCTATCTCAACCGTTTTGTTGCGCAAGGTGTTATTGAAAATAGTAATTGAAAAACACAGTTTGCAAGATCGCTTTGAGTTCTGTGGATATGTGGTCACCTGGCAAAGAAAACTGACAAAATGGAATTTTCGGTGCCTTTTGAAACAACACCGTTCAAAACCGGATAACAACTGTAGCTCTCACAGTCATAAAGTGAATTACCGAGGAACATTGTACTCTTCTCAGTAAGGACAAAGAAAAAACAGTCTTATTATTATGTCCTCGTTGCCATGGTTTCAGACTACTGCATGTGACCTCTTAGAAGCTTGCTTGGTGTCTGTTACTCATACTGTGATGACAGCACAATAATAATACAATTTCGTTCGACGTAAATCAAACGAAGATCTTTGTAACGTTTTCGTATGATCTACAGGTTTTTCTCCGTGAGTCTCGTTTTGTCCTTCTACTGTGTCGTCCATGAAAATGACTGTGCCATGTTGCCATTTTTAATGGATCACTGCGTCGTCCATCGAAATAGGTCTGTCATGTTGGTATTTTCAAGTGCGCGTGCCGTCCATCGAAATGACTGTGTCATAATTGCATTTCAATTGGTTCACAACGTCTAAAAATGACTAGCTGTGCAATATTGGCCTTAAATTATTTAATTGCGTAGTCCATCAGGAATGCCTATGCCTTACTGGAATTTCAATTACTTTCGAACTTCGTCCATCGAAAAGACAGTGTGCCTGACTGTCTATTGGATTTTCTTATAAAGCCGTCCACGGAAAAGACTGCTTGGCTGACTCTTTAACTACCGTATATAGATGCAAAAGTTCGACTCTTGTTAAACTTTCCTGCTGCACTGCTTTTGTCTTTTTTCAGAAAGGTACTTATTCCAGGGGGGGGCCCTATATGCATTGTACGTTTTCTCATTTGCGAATGACGAGGTACTGCGTATTTTGGTTGGAAACGCGTTGTGCTGAAATTTCAAGAAATTTCAAGAATCTTTCATCTAGAGACAAGGAACATTGAAAATTTAAACCGTATATTCATTACCATTAATTAGTCATTAATAACTGGCGTAGTTTTTGTCCAGAGGTGTTCCAGTTATGGTCAATAACGAAAGGAAAACAATCGTTGTAATGGGAGGGGGGGGAGGGGGGAGGCATAAGATTATTATTTACTGACAAAACCAACATTTCCAATAACTTATGCTGGCTGGGAAGGGTCTCAACATGATAGGTGCCGTTGGGTGGCGCCCACAGTGCAATATCTCTTCCTGACTGGCAAAAGGCCTCAAACTAATAGATGCTGGCTGGCGACCTTGGAAAATAATCTATTGCTACAACAAGTTGCAAAAATAGTGGAGACACTTCACCTTCTTGGGGCGTTATTAATTTCCCTATTATCTCTCACACTGCAGCCCCCCTTCCCCCCTTATCAGTGTTGCTAGCGAGACAAAAAAATGTTGGGAACTTAAGCAGTCAACATTGAAAGGGGGAGAGGGGAGAGGAAGTGGAAAAGGTTTAAATTCTAGATACGCCGAGTATTGGAAGTTAGAAAAGGTGTTTTTTAATGAAAGTGTCTCAACAATTTTGCAACTTGTTGTCTGAGTTGGTTGTCACTGTGTTGGCGTACGGTCACTTTGTTTATTGGAACGGGAAGGCGTCTATCGTTTGCGTTTAATATGGTGTTTCCAAAAAAAGGGTTTAATTCTCTGATCTGCTGTGAATGGAAAATGGCCAGCGATAAACTGGATTTTGGCGGGGTTTCGGTATGACGTAATTTGAAGGCATTTCAGTGCTTTCTGTGAGTCAAGTCGAACATACACATAATTTGGTACACGAAAAGGTGTGATTTCCATCCTTTCGCTTTTTAAAGTACGCTAGAAATATCCTGGAACCGATTTCGAAATAATTTGCCTTAAACACCTATATTTCGGTCGACACATGACATCTAAAGCTCGCGTAACATGTACGAAATTAGCTGTTGTTTACGAATGAGAAACAGACATAACCTCTCCTTTAACTGCGATCGCATGCCATTTAAAGGGAACATCCACTTTCCGAAAAATCAATTCTTAGCAAACATTGTTATACAAAGATACATTTTCATAGAAGTCCATTCGTAACATTACTAATTGCTTTCGGGCTAGTCTGCTGCCAGAGAAGGGATCGGTAACGCCTACTAGCAAGTCTTCTAAGTGACGTGTCGGGTACAGGCTAATTCCATGTTCTTTGGAATGACTGACTGAGCACAATGATCAAAAGAAAGCACCCGATTGTGTTAAATCCTTTGCGAGATTTGTTTTACAATGAGATACAAAAGTGAACAAATTTGTACCGGCTACACATTATGACATTTATATGAAACGGTCTACACGGTCTACCACAACTTTTCACTGAGAAAATAATATGATATCATATTTCTTGCTGTTGCGATGGTAGACCGTGCTTGGATGGTAGACCGTTGGTAAATGGAATAGACGATATGTACAGGATTTCTAACTGTGTGAGCTTTATTACGAATCACCTGGTAATGTATTGGATTGATTAGAAAAGAAAGTACTAGTTGAATTGTGCTGTTTCCTCGAAGATACGATTTTCAACTGTAAC
This sequence comes from Montipora foliosa, assembly GCF_036669935.1. NCBI lineage: Eukaryota > Metazoa > Cnidaria > Anthozoa > Scleractinia > Acroporidae > Montipora > Montipora foliosa. The sequence goes on along the minus strand of NC_090871.1, from coordinate 69,197,232 downwards.
GCCACCATCCCGGTTGACGTCAACAAGAAACACAATAAATGGTATTGTGTTACATAATACGAGCCATGTGTAACTTTCGGAGCAACAGATCTGCAGTGCAAAATACTTTGCTCGCCTTAGTATTTGGTACGGAGTCTTCTGTTAGCGATGATAAGTCCAAACACTCGAAAATCGATGCTACCGTATGTCAATAATTAATATCCTTTCGTGTTTGGTACAATGTGCTTTGCAATTCGCGTGCAAACTTCTGAAATGTTTCAGAGCTTATACGATATTTAATGATTGTTTCTTTAGTTCCTGCTTTTCTACGTTAAAACGTTTCCCTATAGGACTCAAATCCGGACTGGCAAAATTATTGCAATCAATCAGACAACAAGTTGCAAAAATAGTGGAGACACTTCACCTTCTTGGGGCGTTATTAATTTCCCTATTATCTCTCACACTGCAGCCCCCCTTCCCCCCTTATCAGTGTTGCTAGCGAGACAAAAAATGTTGGGAACTTAAGCAGTCAACATTGAAAGGGGGAGAGGGGAGAGGAAGTGGAAAAGGTTTAAATTCTAGATACGCCGAGTATTGGAAGTTAGAAAAGGTGTTTTTTAATGAAAGTGTCTCAACAATTTTGCAACTTGTTGTCTGAGTTGGTTGTCACTGTGTTGGCGTACGGTCACTTTGTTTATTGGAACGGGAAGGCGTCTATCGTTTGCGTTTAATATGGTGTTTCCAAAAAAAGGGTTTAATTCTCTGATCTGCTGTGAATGGAAAATGGCCAGCGATAAACTGGATTTTGGCGGGGTTTCGGTATGACGTAATTTGAAGGCATTTCAGTGCTTTCTGTGAGTCAAGTCGAACATACACATAATTTGGTACACGAAAAGGTGTGATTTCCATCCTTTCGCTTTTTAAAGTACGCTAGAAATATCCTGGAACCGATTTCGAAATAATTTGCCTTAAACACCTATATTTCGGTCGACACATGACATCTAAAGCTCGCGTAACATGTACGAAATTAGCTGTTGTTTACGAATGAGAAACAGACATAACCTCTCCTTTAACTGCGATCGCATGCCATTTAAAGGGAACATCCACTTTCCGAAAAATCAATTCTTAGCAAACATTGTTATACAAAGATACATTTTCATAGAAGTCCATTCGTAACATTACTAATTGCTTTCGGGCTAGTCTGCTGCCAGAGAAGGGATCGGTAACGCCTACTAGCAAGTCTTCTAAGTGACGTGTCGGGTACAGGCTAATTCCATGTTCTTTGGAATGACTGACTGAGCACAATGATCAAAAGAAAGCACCCGATTGTGTTAAATCCTTTGCGAGATTTGTTTTACAATGAGATACAAAAGTGAACAAATTTGTACCGGCTACACATTATGACATTTATATGAAACGGTCTACACGGTCTACCACAACTTTTCACTGAGAAAATAATATGATATCATATTTCTTGCTGTTGCGATGGTAGACCGTGCTTGGATGGTAGACCGTTGGTAAATGGAATAGACGATATGTACAGGATTTCTAACTGTGTGAGCTTTATTACGAATCACCTGGTAATGTATTGGATTGATTAGAAAAGAAAGTACTAGTTGAATTGTGCTGTTTCCTCGAAGATACGATTTTCAACTGTAACGCCACCATCCCGGTTGACGTCAACAAGAAACACAATAAATGGTATTGTGTTACATAATACGAGCCATGTGTAACTTTCGGAGCAACAGATCTGCAGTGCAAAATACTTTGCTCGCCTTAGTATTTGGTACGGAGTCTTCTGTTAGCGATGATAAGTCCAAACACTCGAAAATCGATGCTACCGTATGTCAATAATTAATATCCTTTCGTGTTTGGTACAATGTGCTTTGCAATTCGCGTGCAAACTTCTGAAATGTTTCAGAGCTTATACGATATTTAATGATTGTTTCTTTAGTTCCTGCTTTTCTACGTTAAAACGTTTCCCTATAGGACTCAAATCCGGACTGGCAAAATTATTGCAATCAATCAGACAACAAGTTGCAAAAATAGTGGAGACACTTCACCTTCTTGGGGCGTTATTAATTTCCCTATTATCTCTCACACTGCAGCCCCCCTTCCCCCCTTATCAGTGTTGCTAGCGAGACAAAAAAATGTTGGGAACTTAAGCAGTCAACATTGAAAGGGGGAGAGGGGAGAGGAAGTGGAAAAGGTTTAAATTCTAGATACGCCGAGTATTGGAAGTTAGAAAAGGTGTTTTTTAATGAAAGTGTCTCAACAATTTTGCAACTTGTTGTCTGAGTTGGTTGTCACTGTGTTGGCGTACGGTCACTTTGTTTATTGGAACGGGAAGGCGTCTATCGTTTGCGTTTAATATGGTGTTTCCAAAAAAAAGGGTTTAATTCTCTGATCTGCTGTGAATGGAAAATGGCCAGCGATAAACTGGATTTTGGCGGGGTTTCGGTATGACGTAATTTGAAGGCATTTCAGTGCTTTCTGTGAGTCAAGTCGAACATACACATAATTTGGTACACGAAAAGGTGTGATTTCCATCCTTTCGCTTTTTAAAGTACGCTAGAAATATCCTGGAACCGATTTCGAAATAATTTGCCTTAAACACCTATATTTCGGTCGACACATGACATCTAAAGCTCGCGTAACATGTACGAAATTAGCTGTTGTTTACGAATGAGAAACAGACATAACCTCTCCTTTAACTGCGATCGCATGCCATTTAAAGGGAACATCCACTTTCCGAAAAATCAATTCTTAGCAAACATTGTTATACAAAGATACATTTTCATAGAAGTCCATTCGTAACATTACTAATTGCTTTCGGGCTAGTCTGCTGCCAGAGAAGGGATCGGTAACGCCTACTAGCAAGTCTTCTAAGTGACGTGTCGGGTACAGGCTAATTCCATGTTCTTTGGAATGACTGACTGAGCACAATGATCAAAAGAAAGCACCCGATTGTGTTAAATCCTTTGCGAGATTTGTTTTACAATGAGATACAAAAGTGAACAAATTTGTACCGGCTACACATTATGACATTTATATGAAACGGTCTACACGGTCTACCACAACTTTTCACTGAGAAAATAATATGATATCATATTTCTTGCTGTTGCGATGGTAGACCGTGCTTGGATGGTAGACCGTTGGTAAATGGAATAGACGATATGTACAGGATTTCTAACTGTGTGAGCTTTATTACGAATCACCTGGTAATGTATTGGATTGATTAGAAAAGAAAGTACTAGTTGAATTGTGCTGTTTCCTCGAAGATACGATTTTCAACTGTAACGCCACCATCCCGGTTGACGTCAACAAGAAACACAATAAATGGTATTGTGTTACATAATACGAGCCATGTGTAACTTTCGGAGCAACAGATCTGCAGTGCAAAATACTTTGCTCGCCTTAGTATTTGGTACGGAGTCTTCTGTTAGCGATGATAAGTCCAAACACTCGAAAATCGATGCTACCGTATGTCAATAATTAATATCCTTTCGTGTTTGGTACAATGTGCTTTGCAATTCGCGTGCAAACTTCTGAAATGTTTCAGAGCTTATACGATATTTAATGATTGTTTCTTTAGTTCCTGCTTTTCTACGTTAAAACGTTTCCCTATAGGACTCAAATCCGGACTGGCAAAATTATTGCAATCAATCAGACAACAAGTTGCAAAAATAGTGGAGACACTTCACCTTCTTGGGGCGTTATTAATTTCCCTATTATCTCTCACACTGCAGCCCCCCTTCCCCCCTTATCAGTGTTGCTAGCGAGACAAAAAAATGTTGGGAACTTAAGCAGTCAACATTGAAAGGGGGAGAGGGGAGAGGAAGTGGAAAAGGTTTAAATTCTAGATACGCCGAGTATTGGAAGTTAGAAAAGGTGTTTTTTAATGAAAGTGTCTCAACAATTTTGCAACTTGTTGTCTGAGTTGGTTGTCACTGTGTTGGCGTACGGTCACTTTGTTTATTGGAACGGGAAGGCGTCTATCGTTTGCGTTTAATATGGTGTTTCCAAAAAAAAGGGTTTAATTCTCTGATCTGCTGTGAATGGAAAATGGCCAGCGATAAACTGGATTTTGGCGGGGTTTCGGTATGACGTAATTTGAAGGCATTTCAGTGCTTTCTGTGAGTCAAGTCGAACATACACATAATTTGGTACACGAAAAGGTGTGATTTCCATCCTTTCGCTTTTTAAAGTACGCTAGAAATATCCTGGAACCGATTTCGAAATAATTTGCCTTAAACACCTATATTTCGGTCGACACATGACATCTAAAGCTCGCGTAACATGTACGAAATTAGCTGTTGTTTACGAATGAGAAACAGACATAACCTCTCCTTTAACTGCGATCGCATGCCATTTAAAGGGAACATCCACTTTCCGAAAAATCAATTCTTAGCAAACATTGTTATACAAAGATACATTTTCATAGAAGTCCATTCGTAACATTACTAATTGCTTTCGGGCTAGTCTGCTGCCAGAGAAGGGATCGGTAACGCCTACTAGCAAGTCTTCTAAGTGACGTGTCGGGTACAGGCTAATTCCATGTTCTTTGGAATGACTGACTGAGCACAATGATCAAAAGAAAGCACCCGATTGTGTTAAATCCTTTGCGAGATTTGTTTTACAATGAGATACAAAAGTGAACAAATTTGTACCGGCTACACATTATGACATTTATATGAAACGGTCTACACGGTCTACCACAACTTTTCACTGAGAAAATAATATGATATCATATTTCTTGCTGTTGCGATGGTAGACCGTGCTTGGATGGTAGACCGTTGGTAAATGGAATAGACGATATGTACAGGATTTCTAACTGTGTGAGCTTTATTACGAATCACCTGGTAATGTATTGGATTGATTAGAAAAGAAAGTACTAGTTGAATTGTGCTGTTTCCTCGAAGATACGATTTTCAACTGTAACGCCACCATCCCGGTTGACGTCAACAAGAAACACAATAAATGGTATTGTGTTACATAATACGAGCCATGTGTAACTTTCGGAGCAACAGATCTGCAGTGCAAAATACTTTGCTCGCCTTAGTATTTGGTACGGAGTCTTCTGTTAGCGATGATAAGTCCAAACACTCGAAAATCGATGCTACCGTATGTCAATAATTAATATCCTTTCGTGTTTGGTACAATGTGCTTTGCAATTCGCGTGCAAACTTCTGAAATGTTTCAGAGCTTATACGATATTTAATGATTGTTTCTTTAGTTCCTGCTTTTCTACGTTAAAACGTTTCCCTATAGGACTCAAATCCGGACTGGCAAAATTATTGCAATCAATCAGACAACAAGTTGCAAAAATAGTGGAGACACTTCACCTTCTTGGGGCGTTATTAATTTCCCTATTATCTCTCACACTGCAGCCCCCCTTCCCCCCTTATCAGTGTTGCTAGCGAGACAAAAAAATGTTGGGAACTTAAGCAGTCAACATTGAAAGGGGGAGAGGGGAGAGGAAGTGGAAAAGGTTTAAATTCTAGATACGCCGAGTATTGGAAGTTAGAAAAGGTGTTTTTTAATGAAAGTGTCTCAACAATTTTGCAACTTGTTGTCTGAGTTGGTTGTCACTGTGTTGGCGTACGGTCACTTTGTTTATTGGAACGGGAAGGCGTCTATCGTTTGCGTTTAATATGGTGTTTCCAAAAAAAAGGGTTTAATTCTCTGATCTGCTGTGAATGGAAAATGGCCAGCGATAAACTGGATTTTGGCGGGGTTTCGGTATGACGTAATTTGAAGGCATTTCAGTGCTTTCTGTGAGTCAAGTCGAACATACACATAATTTGGTACACGAAAAGGTGTGATTTCCATCCTTTCGCTTTTTAAAGTACGCTAGAAATATCCTGGAACCGATTTCGAAATAATTTGCCTTAAACACCTATATTTCGGTCGACACATGACATCTAAAGCTCGCGTAACATGTACGAAATTAGCTGTTGTTTACGAATGAGAAACAGACATAACCTCTCCTTTAACTGCGATCGCATGCCATTTAAAGGGAACATCCACTTTCCGAAAAATCAATTCTTAGCAAACATTGTTATACAAAGATACATTTTCATAGAAGTCCATTCGTAACATTACTAATTGCTTTCGGGCTAGTCTGCTGCCAGAGAAGGGATCGGTAACGCCTACTAGCAAGTCTTCTAAGTGACGTGTCGGGTACAGGCTAATTCCATGTTCTTTGGAATGACTGACTGAGCACAATGATCAAAAGAAAGCACCCGATTGTGTTAAATCCTTTGCGAGATTTGTTTTACAATGAGATACAAAAGTGAACAAATTTGTACCGGCTACACATTATGACATTTATATGAAACGGTCTACACGGTCTACCACAACTTTTCACTGAGAAAATAATATGATATCATATTTCTTGCTGTTGCGATGGTAGACCGTGCTTGGATGGTAGACCGTTGGTAAATGGAATAGACGATATGTACAGGATTTCTAACTGTGTGAGCTTTATTACGAATCACCTGGTAATGTATTGGATTGATTAGAAAAGAAAGTACTAGTTGAATTGTGCTGTTTCCTCGAAGATACGATTTTCAACTGTAACGCCACCATCCCGGTTGACGTCAACAAGAAACACAATAAATGGTATTGTGTTACATAATACGAGCCATGTGTAACTTTCGGAGCAACAGATCTGCAGTGCAAAATACTTTGCTCGCCTTAGTATTTGGTACGGAGTCTTCTGTTAGCGATGATAAGTCCAAACACTCGAAAATCGATGCTACCGTATGTCAATAATTAATATCCTTTCGTGTTTGGTACAATGTGCTTTGCAATTCGCGTGCAAACTTCTGAAATGTTTCAGAGCTTATACGATATTTAATGATTGTTTCTTTAGTTCCTGCTTTTCTACGTTAAAACGTTTCCCTATAGGACTCAAATCCGGACTGGCAAAATTATTGCAATCAATCAGACAACAAGTTGCAAAAATAGTGGAGACACTTCACCTTCTTGGGGCGTTATTAATTTCCCTATTATCTCTCACACTGCAGCCCCCCTTCCCCCCTTATCAGTGTTGCTAGCGAGACAAAAAAATGTTGGGAACTTAAGCAGTCAACATTGAAAGGGGGAGAGGGGAGAGGAAGTGGGAAAGGTTTAAATTCTAGATACGCCGAGTATTGGAAGTTAGAAAAGGTGTTTTTTAATGAAAGTGTCTCAACAATTTTGCAACTTGTTGTAGCTGGCCCTGAAGAGCGGATAATTTTTTCCCAGAATACTTAAAAATTAACCGAAAATGTGTTAACAGATGCCCACAGCTTGTTTAAGTCGATAACGCATACATTCTGAAAAATTGTTGGTTGGGTACTCCTGATAAGGCCAGGGAAGCTTTTTTTAAGTTCAAAAGGCAGGACAATTGATCCCAACAGTCTTAATATCCGCCAAGAAACGTATAACATTTTCAGTTTATCATTTACAGTTACTTACGTTATTTTTCCGTTACTCTTAGTAGTTGAATTCAAACTTGTTGCAACTACCATATTTTATCACATTTTCAAGTATTACGTCAACATCCACTTACTATATATAGGTACATAGAAGCAATCCAATCTTAACTCTCATTCTACCCGAAGAAGGCTGGTTTCGCTGGCCGAAATATAGTACACCACTAAAATGAAATCTATGTTGTACCGGCTCTTGCTCAAAATATTTACCGTCTCTATAGCCCATATATGAGAGTAACCCCGACCGGGCTTTAAAGCGAGTAAACATTAAGGGTTTGTTACGGCTAAAACTGATTGACTGCATTAATCGTCCTTTCCTTAGTGACTCCCTCAACTTTGAACCTAAGTGGATTCAAAAACTAAACCCTTCTCCCTTCAGGAACAATTCAAGACACATCATTTAGTTAGGGTTATAACTTAGTTAGGGTTAAAACTTATTACACCCAGCAAGCTAATAATTAGTACTAAATACCTTGCAATGTTCCTCTTTAAAACCTTTTGAGCAGGAATAATGAACCTGGCTGAAAAAGAGAAATAAGCAACTGATCATGAGTGACGGTGATCACTTCAGAAAATAGACTTATAAGGAATTCTGACATATATTAATAGTCACTAACTTGATCCAAACTGAGTAAAGAGAAAACAACAAAAACCAACACAAAAGTCATCAGAACTGGTTTATCACACTTTAATTACTCGTTCATGTTATTGAGAAATGAATAAGAGTGAGCAACTTACCAACACGGATGCTAATCAATGTGAGGTCCTCGACAACAAGAAATGACTCTGCAAAATTTGATGATTTAAGGAGGTTAACCATGCATTATGGAATCTGGTATGAAATCACTTATTTCTAGTGTGAGAGAAAAGGGTAGAAGTGGAGCGGAAAGCTGAAAAGTTTTCAAGAGAGCTAACAAATGGAGCAGCAAGGTCTGCACTTATGGCCATTAATGCACCTAATTAGATGCACGTCCAATTTTGACATCCGACACGAAGTGTCCCTTTAAGTCTAGGCAATTGCTACCTATTTTCAACAACAAGGTAAGGATAAAGGTTAGAATTATTTTTAGGTTAGGGTCAATGCAGCAGTTAATCTTTACTTAAAGAGCAGCATTTGGGGGACACTTTGTGACATGTTTTGTCCGTATTCTGTAACAAGAGTTGTGTTGAAGTTGGGCAGAAGAGCAAGGGGACACTTCGTGACGCTTATTGAAATCCGCATGCATCTAATTATGGGCATTTCTGGACATATCGGCAGCAAGAATAACAAGTCATTTCATAC